>NW_009648536.1:498207-534920 GCF_000708025.1 Charadrius vociferus
TAGCATTTCCCAGCTGACTGGCTGCCCAGGTGGTTCAGCCTGAAAGCTATGGCCAATGTGACAACTCCTTTCTGTTCATGGTCAATTTACAGGCTTATTACTGGTACTTTAAATGAATTAAACTATAGAAACAGATACTACTTCTTCAGAACATGCAAGTACCATTCACAGTGAAGTGACCCTCCCACAGTGATCTTTAAACTGTAATAATCTGAGGATTTATGCCAGGATGTGAGTATGACTCTGTGTGTATAGACAGGCAGTGAAGCAATCTCACATTTGCTTGATTCAGTTATTAACAAAGTCACAGAACATGAATTTAAATGAAGTAATGTAAAACACTGTTGACTTGTATGATATGAGATAAGCTGATATGCCATACCTGTAAATCTGTAAACATTTTTGTTGTAATTTTTTTAAACAAAACTTTTTTTTTTTTTTTGGTAATTTATCTGTATGGAGGCTTGCACATAAAATTGTTTAATCTTTATGCTTCATTGATTGAGAAGATTACTGTATCATATAAAATGTTTATATAAATAAAACACAAGCTGATTTAGCATTTGAAAATGTCAAGTCTTTTAAAAATTATTTTTTCTTCTAGTATGAGAAATACAAAAGCAGTCAGTGCAGCTCTGATCTTACTGCCCTTTGATGTCTGAGAAAATAAAAATGATGAATTTACATTAAGTATGCCAAAAGTGAAAATGTTCCAGTGCATTTATAAATTAAAGGGCAACAATTTAGATAAATTACATTCCTCTCAATTTGAAGCACATTAAAGAAAGAAGACCTTAGCTAAACGTATTGAAAACTCCTTTTCTCATGAATTTGCAATGCCTTAAAAAATAGTATTACTCAGTATGGCTACTAACACCAACTTCCTTTTTTTTTTTTTCATTATTTCCTCTTTCTTTGATAAGTAATTTGAAAGAAAATTAAGCAGCCCTATAATATTACCTTACTGTGTGATAATTTTTTAAAATATTGAGGTGAGTTGGAAAAGCTGGAAACCTGGGCAGAGAAGAACCTAATGAGGCTCAACAAGAGCAAGCGCAGGGTCCTGCACCTGGGGAGGAAGAATGCTAGGCACCAGTATAGGTTAGGGGTGGACCTGCTGGGAAGCAGTTCTGAGGAGAAGGATCTGGGGGTCCTGGTAGATAGCAAATTATCCATGAGCCAGCCATGTGCCCTTGTTGCCAAAAAGGCCAATGAAATCCTGGTCTGCATAGGGAAGAGTGTGGCCAGTAGGTTAAGTGAGGTCATTCTCCCCCTCTACTCTGCACTGGGGAGGCCACAACTGGAAACCTGTGTCCAGTTCTGGGCTTCCCAGTTCAAGAGAAACAGGGAACTGCTGGAGAGAGTCCAGCGAAGGGCAACTAAGATGACTGAGGAATTGGAGCATCTCCCTTATGAGGAAAGGCTGAGAGAGGTGGGACTCTAGCCTGGAGAAGAGAAGGCTGAGGGGAGACCTTATTACTGCGTACAAGTATCTAAAGGGTGGGTTGAAAGCAGATGGAGTCGAACTCTTTTCAGTGGTTCCCAGTGACAGGACGAGGGGCAATAGGCTCAGGTTGGAACATAGGAAGTTCTGTTCAGATATAAGGAAAAACTTATAAGGAAATATAAGGAAAAAATATAAGGAACAAGCTGCCCAGGGAGGTTGTGGAGTCCCCTTCTCTGGAGATTTTCAAAACCCGCCTGGATGCAGTCCTGAGTAATGTGCTCTAGGCAATCCTGCTTTAGCAGGGGAGTTGGACTAGATGATCCCTAGAAGTCCCTTCCAGCTCTGAAAATTCTGTGATTCTCTGATTACATGAGTTTAGGAAAAAAAGTCTATCATCTGTGAAGTTATGAAAAATTCTATAATATTACATTGTAGGTGACCAAGAAACATGTTTCCTGATACCAGCCTATTAAGTTGCTGAAAGCTTCAGAACCCTGATTTGAACCATGAATCACGCCCAGTTCCATAGTCTTCCTCCCACCTCCTGAAAGCCCACAGAAAATAAATGCCCCAGAAAATAGAAGAACAGAATAAGTGATTTAATAGTTTAAGATAAGTAGCTGTATCCTGGATAAAACAACTGTTTCAGTAACACTGATGAAACTCCCTAGGAACTTTCCTGGCTTTCCCTGGTCAGGTTAAAGAAGGTTTATAAGGTCTTTTATAAACCTTTAAAAGGTTTATAAAGTCTTTATAAGGTATAAATACTACTCTTGAATAAGTATATAATTCCAGAGGAATGATCATAAAGGTAATGGAAATAGTTCAGACTTTCACCAAAGGTACTGCTGATATTGATGTTATCTCAATTATTTCTGATTTAAACTTGAGGACTGCTAAAATGTATATATACTCTTGTCCCCCTGTTGTAGTAGAAGTTTATCTATCCTAGATCAACTGATACACTTTGCTCATATATCAACCCTTCCCATCCACTGCAAAATCATTAAAAAGAGGTATTCCAGTTAAACTAATTCTACAGTGACAGATGAATAGAGAAGTGAAAGTTCTGGATAGATCTTGAGTCTATATTTGGAAAAAAAAAATAATTAAAAAAAAGAAAGCCCACAAACAAACAAACAAAAAACACCCCAAGATACCTAAGGTAGTAAATGGTCTCTCTCCCTCTGACCCAGCATCGGTCTTTTGCTAGCATGGTGAACAATTCTGAAAAAATCAAAATTTCTGATTTTTTAAAAGATACTAAGTCTTCCCCTCAATGTTACAGAAGTGCAGTGAAATTAACTTGACTACATGGACTAAATGGATGTCACTGGATTATTTCAGTAGTGATTTCTGTCCACTGTACTATACCATGAAAATATAATTCCTTGAAAATTCCTTCACAATTGATGCATATATGAAGTTAAATTGACAAGCTTGGGCAACAAACCTCATAGCCAGTGCTCATGATGGTAAGGAGGAAAGACTGGTAAAGACTACATTCCAGGATATAAGCATGTGCTAAGTAATTAATTATATGTTATTTCAGTTATAAAATACAGTAGATCAATTACCAATAATTTGTGGGGCAGCTGGAATCCCTCTATGTGTAGTGAGAGATACTTGACATTCTCTAAAGCTCCCTTTTTGAAAATAAACTGATGATATTCATCTTCTCACTGAGAAAAAAATAAAAGGGGGAGAAGGGGACAGAAAGCCCCAACCTTAAAGCCTTTAGCAGAGAGAAGCAAGCTCATGCAGCATTCAGACCAAGTAGTCAGTTTCCAACTAATCCAGTTTCACGGTAGCTGTCTTTGGAGATACCTGCACAGAAATGAGCTTTGTACTCTCACAGATTGCTGTTCTCTATTTTGCACTGACTACAGCAAGGCTGTTCTATCCTTCTCACCTGAATATCAGAAGACAAGTTCCAGAGTTTTATTCTCTGAAACCAAAGAGTTAAGTAGAACCCCAAGTACTTTAACCAAGCAAGTGGTTCTCATTACAGTTACGCTCATCACCGTCACAAGTGCTGTGTGTGTACTATACTGTTGGGAGAAAGTTTTGAGGGTTTCTGTTGAAAAGAAACATTAGTCTATATTTTAGGGCATCTATACTACAGTGTACATGGCAAAAGCCTAGATAAAAGGCTCCTCGTATTGGTAACCCATTAATTTAAAAAAAAAAAATAAAAAAATAAAAAAGGTCTGTAGTCTTATACCAGCATCCACAAAAGTTTTACTACTGATAAGCTAGTGATTTGACAATGAAAATCTACATGCTTACAAAACAAAAGTGGTCATGAGAAAGGGTTGATATTGGTTTGAACTAACTGAGTTTTTCTGGTTGTTCTTAGTTATGCTTTAAAGACCTTTTTTTTAACACTTTTCCTTAAAAATAATGTAATAATTACTTAACTAACATTTACAAAGAAGGCCAGCGCTGAAGACAAGGGTCTTTCATGTTACCTACTGTACTACTCTAACGCAGCTGAGGGGTGTTTCACTGTCTATGCACAGTTCTGATAACGTGTCAATCACTTATATTTTAAAAAAAAAATATTCGATGCCTCGGGTTTTGTGTCAAAACTTCCAACTCTTTCAAAACAGGTGTGCTGTTGGCATCAGTAGAAAGGATAATGTGTAGTGATAGTAGGAGCATGATCAACCTCTCCAGCTGCTCTAGCCCAGGGCCCTCCCTCCCGGCCACTGGAAGCCAGCCCAATGCCCCAGGGAGCCAGGGTTTCTGCCCAGACTGAGGGAGGCAGCTGCTGCTTTCCCTTTTGTGGCCTCAACAAGTAATGAAGCTGAGTATGTATCCCAGAGACACACAGACAGACACACACACAGAGACAGACAGACACACATATATGGGTACATACACACACACACAGAGGACACTGACATGACCGGTCACATGGACTGCCACAGACAAGGCACCACCTTCAACAGCAGCAACACAGAGGACTCACCTAAAACACAAACGAATTCAGCCAAGTCCCTGCCTCCCCTTGTGCTGGCAGAGACAGAAGGTCTCTAGCTCAGGCACACACACACAACACGTTCACAAGCACATGTACATTCAGGGATCCCTCGAGTACCAGCTCGGCTCCTCTGTCCCCACATCCCTGCCCCTCTTTCCCACTCCACAGGCCCCTGACTCACCAGCTGGTCTGGCTTGGTGCTCACTACAAAACATGCAGCACTCACACACGCATCCCACAGGCACCCCACTTGCACAAGTGCCCCTGGACATACCAGCATGGACCCTCTACCCACCCAGTAATGTGGCCTAGACCCCAGGCTCCCCCTACCTGTGGCTCAGCCAGCTTCAGATTTGCTGGAGAGTTTACACGTGCACATCTGGTTTTGGGGAAGATGCAGATCTGGCATGAGGCACATGGGCTGTGACCCACGGTACCAATCCAGCCCCCCATGCTGAACCACCTCACTCACACCAGTCCTCCAACCAGCTGTTTTTTGGGACACACACTATTCCCACCCTAGTGGCTGCTGGATGTTAAAGACTCCCAACTCCGGTTGCTGACACCACAGGTCAGGGGCACCTACACTCCCAGTCTGACTCCAGTAGCTGGCACCATACACATTTCATTCACATATATGCAGGTCTCACCAGTAGCTGGCACCTAGTCCTTGCAATACACATACACACAGAATAGAGAGTGACAATACGTGGAAAGATACTTAAAGAAAGATTTAATAAGGACATACTGCAGTGACCGGGTGCAGTGATCAGCCAGACAAACGTACTGACCAGACCTGTTTTACATGCAACCCATTCCTTTTATATCTTTTTCCATCTATCACCACTTTGTTCTCCCCAGTACCCCTTGCCCCTTTAGTCCCCTCAGGAGTTTGTACAGCTCTGTTGATTCTCACATCCCTCCCAGGCTGGTCCAGCATTCCCCCCGGATTATAATTTTATGGGTTGCAAAATTCAGGTTGATTTTCCTAGAAGTGGTACCTGTAATTTCTTGATAACCCATCAGTTAAAGTGAATGGTGAGGTTTGTTTCTTGTCATTGTCCCCATGTTTCTTATTTTCAGGTCTGTGTCTTTTCTTTCTGGTTTGGCCCTTTTTCTCCTAGTTTCCCAATCGTCATGGTACCCATCTAGATAACCTTTCTGGAATAAACATCCTCACACTCTCACATGCTCAATAAATGAAACTGACCAGGTCTGCTTCCCATCACCACCACTGCAGGTCAGGTTTGTGTCCTTGTAAGTTTTGTCTATGGCTTCCTCCTTTTCTTATTATCCCCTTTTTGCACTGGAAAAGGTCATTGACCAGTTACCCTTAAAGGAGCAGTCACCCTTCTTTCCACATACCTTTACAGGTACCAGTTATTTTTTTAGGTTACTGAACAGCAATTGGTTTTTTTAATGTTTTCTACCAATAGAAAGTAAAAATTAAAAGAAAAGAAATATTAAAAATTTTGGAGAACTTAAAGAAAGTAAAACAAAAGGATAGATTATGTATCACTGTGCCAAAAGGTTTCTTCATATTTTATTGTTTCCCTCACTAACACCTTTTGCTTTGCCATCAATATTCTTGGCTATATTTTGTAAAATTGTTTACTACTGTGACACTAGCAGTTTTGTGAAGATACCACAGATACTACTACTATAGGACTGGGGCAGATAAGAAGAATAATGTTGCAGAAAACTGTAAAATGACATTGCTAATACAGAATGAAAACAAAAGATGGACATGAAACAGAAAATAGATAGAATCAAAAATTTCCAAGGGGTTGGAAAAGTCTTTGGAGCTTTCAGAAACTTCCAAGCTTTAGAGTTTAGCTTTCAGGTTTTGGTTTTGGGATTGATTGGTTGGTTGTTTTTTTCCCCTTAAGAAAGTAGAAAACAAAAAATTCTAAATTCTGAAAATTTACAGAACTTAAAGTAAAATCTCTTACCCCACACAGAAATTAATGATTTGTTCACAGTAAAGACAGTTTAACAATAAATGTTTTTATTTGTGTCACTTTTTTATACAATCAGCCCTCACATAAGCATCCCCTTGTTTACACTGATTTCCCTATCAACAACTCAATAGACTCTTCTACTCTTCCTTACAAACCCTCTGGCATTTGAATCTCCCCATGAGTATAGACATTCTGTCCTGCAATATGATTCAGCAGATCTCCTCTTACCTTTTTTTGCATACATCACAATCCTACAAATGCATAATTGTACTTACATATAAGATTAAAAGATTGGCTGCTTGAAATTAATAATTTAGATTTACAAAGAAATCACCTCAATCATGCCTACACTATCCTTTATCTTAACCATTGCACTTTCTTATTCACAATCATATACATTCTATTGTCTCAACTCGTAACTAGTTTGCTAAAACAAAGTTCATAGTCCTAACCACCTCTGATTATTTTTTTTTGTTGAAGTTCTCAGCCTTTTCTCAAATTGTGTTACCAGACCTTCAGCTGGTGTAGACTAGCACTTCTTCCATAAAGTCATTAGAGAAAAGTCAATATATACTTGCAAAGAAACTTGTCCTCAAACATGTTGTCTTTGCTTTCGTCTACTTCCACCTCTCCATTTCTGATCACATCCATGTTTTCTGCTGCCCCACAATCCTATTAAGTCTTGCCAATCATTTGTTGCAATAACTGATCTCTCTTTTGTTCCTAGAAGCCTACTACTGCTGGTATTATGATTTTCTTCTAAATTCCTCTTTTTAATAACCACGTGAAAACATATAAAACACATGTTTTTATCCTGAAATGAAAATTAAGTTGTGCAATTTAACTGTTAATATCCAGAAGAAAAAAGGCAACAGAAACAAACTTTGGGAGAAAAGAAAGAGAAAAAAAAAAAAAAAAAAGAAGTAGAGGTAAATTGATCAGTTAGTTAGGAAAGAACTTGTTAAAATAAAAATAAAAACAATGAACATTGAGTTAGACTAACAGCATTAAGCAGCAGACTTCCATAAAGAGCTGTGAAGGGACTTCCTGGCAGAAGGACAACTTGTACTGTAGGAAAAGATGAAGAGAGAGTGAAGGAAAGTACGATTCAGGAAGATTACAAAACATGAACTACTGGAAAGCCTGGAGATTTTCTTAAAGAGACAAGTTAAAAATGTGTTCCCAGAGACACCCAACTGCAAGTACTCATTACACAGAAAATTGTTTGTAGTCAGGAAGAACCTATGGAAAAAGTAATGACTGATGCAACCTTACATGAGAAAGAAAAAAAGTACAAAGTGAGAAAAAGGGGGCAGAAAAAAATCCTATTAAATAGGAAGCCATAACAGCATGAATTGAACCAACACACAGACTATGATGTTTTGTAAATTATCTATCATACAATAATGATAGAATAGGCATAGAATGGATTCATGTCATCCAGAACATTTACAAGCCGTTACACCTCTATGTCAATGAAAACTTCAATTAGAATTACACCTGAGACTATTATGGCTGGAGTTCCTTTTGACACATACTTTCACTTTTTGGGAAGTGACCTGCTAACAACTGCTTTCTGTGTAACATTTTCTACACAGCTGCTACATGTTCTTCCACAATGAAATGTAGTACCTTGATTAGAGAGGACATCATATAATAAAGGCATTACAAAATCAATTGTAATGATTTAAATCCAAAACAGTCATGTGTCCTTTGTCAATGAGAACCAATTTGGGGCTGAAAATTGAATGATTGTCTCCTAGATGAATTGAAGAATTAGAAAAGGTCTCAGTCTTAGCCATTTGGAAGATGAGAAAAGGAGTTTTCAGTGTACTAAAAAAAAAAAAAAAAAAAAAGAACAAAATGGAAAGCAAAACAACTTCATTTACATTATAATAGCTTGCCAATGAAGAACTGATTGTTTTTTAAGAAAATTGTGAGCGATAAAAGTTGGGGCAGTTCTAAAGGTGCTTAGCACCCATGGATTTTATTTACTTTACTGGAAATTTTAGGGCCTCAGTACAGATGCAAATTGGACTGAAAACTGTAAATATATATTGCAGTCAAAACTTCAATAATTTGTGGGGTTTTTTTCCAAGGAAAAGTAGAAAAATATTTTTCTTGTATAAAAAGGATTACATCCCTAAAATCAATGTAAAATGTCTCTAACAACCTTTATCTCCCCCCCAATGTAATTAAATGGATGCTACATATGCCTAGCCCCATTTTGGAGATTCAAACACATTTAATACATTTTTTACCAAATCTAATATGTTCTTTACGATCTCATTTATGCAGGTGAGAGATCTTCAGCTGTAAGAAAGTGTTTATCTGAATGAAAAACAATGCCTTGATGAACAATGCCTTGATAAACAATATCTTTTCCTGACGTCAATGATGGTTTGGTTTTCCTGATGTTTACTGTATCTAGTGTTTCCATATTTGACAGTCTCAGGGTCCCACAGTGATTTCATAAATGGAACTAAAGCAATTGTCTGTTCAAATCCATTCTCTCACTGTTTATATATTATCCTACAACCCATCCCAGCAGAGTAGAGAAAGAATACTAGGAATCTGGCCCCACATTTCTTATTCTTAACATCTGTCATTCTACTTTCATTTCACATCAGAGTCCTTTCTAGAAATGTAAGACTTTTCATTTAATGATTTGTCTTACTGACTTTTGAGAACTAATAGAATTTCTCTTAATGAATAATGAAAATGTTCCTCTGAATTGCTTTTTTTTTTTTTTTTTTTTTTTTTTTAGTTTGTGGTTACACACAGCAAAGCACAGGTTTTCAGTTTATCTTCCTGTTTTGCTACATTTCCTTTCTATATGCTAGCACACAGTCGGGTTATTCATCAGCGATATTGTACAAAATACTCCAGTAGATGCAAGACAGGGACTGTGGAATGAGAACCAGTGGAGCTACCTAGCTCTGAATGAAATTGGTTTGCACCAACTCTATCCCTATGGTACTGTTTTTCTTTGCAGAGAGTTACAGGCACTTACACTTCACACTGCTTTTAACATTTACAACATAATCATTTTTTTCCCTATTTTACAGCTTTATTTTAAGTAACATATGCAACTATAACTATTATAAGAAGCTGTAGGATGTTATGATGGTTACTATGGATTATTCTTTATAGATAACTTCCCTTCAGATTACCGACGTCCCTTGGCAGGAAACATTCTTGAGAAATGTCCTTTACTGACCGACAAAAAGTAAACAACATAATAAAAGAAGTGTAAAAATAAATATGTGAAATACATGTCTATTTCTTTCTATAATTCATTGCTATAACATATATTTAATATAAATATATTTTATATAAATATATGTGCATATGAAATATGCTTATACAACAATATATCTGCATAGCAATGTTTCAACTACCATTTCAATGTATTGAATGAAGATGCTTAATTTGACCTTCCTTTCATATAGTTTGCATTTTCTTTAGCAGTTTTAACACAGACTGGGTGAAAGACATATTTCACACATGGACAATTTTTTGAAACATTATTTGGAAAATCTGCAGCTTCTTAAAAGTACCAGTCCAGGAAGTAAATTCTCCAGTAAATTTGTCCCTTATCAAATGCCTCAGGTCCAGACAGATTCAAAGTTGAAGCAGTGTAGATAAGGAAGACAAGGCAATAAGAAGTGCAAGGTTAAGACATGGAGAAAAGGGATACTTTAAGATATTGAGAATCACCGGTAGACAGGTTTTTGTACGGAAAGGGGCTAAGTTGCACTTTTTGTTTTATTATTTACACATCTGTGTGTCTCACACTAGTTAGATGCAAATACCTTTAGAAATAATTAAAGTGCCTTCATATTTGTGAATCCAATATTACTCAGAATGCATCTGAATTGCTTTCTCTGTACCTACAGTAAAATTCCACCCCAAACCATGGAATTATTTACAGTCTGGTTAAATTTGGTCATTAGTGCTCTCTCGGGGGACAAATGTATGACTATGTATAGATTTTTTCCAAATAACAATCTAAGTACCTGAGTACAAGCACTATGATTTTTTCATACTGTACTGTAAAAGTACTGTAAATTTCCTATCGATGCTTTAATAATAACAACAATCGTTATTGTAATTGAAAAACAGAAGAATAGCATCTTCCTCTTCACTGTCATCCTACTTTTTCTATCTACAATTTGTCTAAGATTTAAAATGCACTGTGAGCATAAATTTTACCAGAGTATAGCCACCTTTAAAATTATATGGAAGCATAAAAGAAGAGAAAATTCTAGAGGAAAAACAAAACAACAAACAAGTTTTCCATTATAGACAGAACTTCACACGGGAAAAGTTCTTAAGAGAAACAAGATATAAAAATATACCAATATTCCACAAAGAAAATACAATAACTCTTGAGGTGATCTACACATTTTATTTTTGCTCATTAGGATGACCTATCCCCTGACCTGTGACTCTGTTTCATTCTGAAACTAATGAGGAATGCAAAGGTCTTCTTAACTCATGAAAATAAAATGTACTTTAAGCCTCAAGGTGCTATGTATTTGTGTCCTATTTGGAACCTTTCAGGATTGTTTCTTTCAAAACTGCTTGACGGAAACAAAAAGTACTCTTTTGAAAAATAGTAAGACAGATACAGTCATGCATAGTACATGCCATGTCAATGTGCTGAATAATCGGCTAACTCTAACTTTCAAAAAACTGTAATGGATATGAAAAGCCTGATATTATTTTTTCATTCTTCCACTCTGTTGTAATTTGCTTAAGATTTTTTTTTTAAATAATCTAAATAGTACAAAAAAAACCAATCTCTGTTTATTTATTTTTTTAAAAATCTCAGTATTACTTCTTTTACTAGTAGTGCTTTCCAATTGATGCATGCAGATTCTGTTCATCAATACAGACACAAAGCATGAAATGTATTCCTGATATTTAGGAAAAAAATTAGGATGTGTGAGCAAAGAAATAAGAACAACATAACACCCTTCATTTTGTAGGTTTTGTTATTTTGCCACTGAATCAACAACCATATTACGTGGTCAGAGCATACCTGTGTAGTCATGTGAGGTAGTCATCATGTACAAGTCAGACTACCTACATACTGTCTTTATTTTATGACTGCCATGCTGAACTTCCAATACAGTCTGATGTTAGTTGTTTCAAGTGGCTTACACAGTACTTAGGTCAGTCAAAGACCAAGTGGAGCCCACTCACACATCTTTTCTCTTGTTCATTCTTTATATGAGTGTTGTGAGAGAGCCTCTTCACAGTAAGAATAATTTAGACAATAATGCCTTCTCTTTACACATAAGAAAGCTTTGCCTTTGTAATACAGCATCAGTTGGTCAGCAAGTAAAACAGACATTCTCAGTAACAGACCAGTTTATTAGGAATCGGTGTTCTGTATTTCACCCAGAATTTTCTGTAGTCTGTTCCAAGAAACTAAACCTGGCAATTGCAACAAGCACCTGACCTGCTGCACAGATGTTTTGTATACATAACTATGTATTTAATATTACTGCATGAATGTGCAGTAAAACCATGCAATTATTTATGGTTATTGCACAGTTGCTCATTAACAGCTGTACATGAGTGCAATTAGTTCAGGTCTTCCCAACATATGACTTACATATGGTCAGTGGTCACATCAGGATTCCCAAACCTGCAGTAGGTAGATAAGCTGTTTTATACATTGAAATACTGGTCAACTGTAGAAAAAAATATTTTTTATTAAATTCCTTGGAGACGATATATCCAAGGAAGGCAACAGCAAGAAAATGAAAATTTCTCAAAATAAGAAAGAAGAAACAGACCACACTCTATTATCAACACTTAATCTGGGCTTGCCAAGTGTTTATGCTCTGCTAATACACATATGCCTACCTATTTCTATCTATAAGCATTGGCTTTCCAAACAACACTGGTATTTCATACAGTACATTGTAAAATAGAAGAAAATAACCTGCTACCCTTCAGAGACTGAAATGGAACCAAAAGAAATGTTTAGTTACAATAATATTTCTTAAAGGACTCCTTGAGTTCACACTGAAAATCCTCTTTACATGTGTGGCAGATAAATACTATATCTGCTCTGCAAAAATATACTCTATACTCACACAAATGTCCTTTAACTTGCAGAAATGCTCTGACATGTCTTCTGCAACCACTCCTGCCTCCCTGACACATCAAAAATACAGGAAAGAACACAGAATGTTCTATATTTTGAGAAAAACTTTGTTAAATTTGGTTTATTCAGTTCATACGACAGCTGGACAACCTGGACAAATGTCAATGGCCAAAGAGCAATCTCTGTACATAAAACTTTCCTCCAATTATATTTATTTTACATTCAAACAGGAGATTCAATACTACAACACTGAACTGGAAATTTCATTTCACCTGCAATCAATTATCTTAGACTTCTTTTAATGTGACGACAAGAAATCAGAATTTCCTTATTGGGATGGAATCTAGCTCTAGAAATGAGCTTTCAGGTACAGCAGACTCAGTGTCATGGAATCTAAAACAGAAATGAGCTGTGAAGTTTGAAGTAAATTGATCAAAATATGGAAATGAAGAATTAAATAATTTAAGAGCTCAAATAAATCAAAGTGTACCTGTGTCTGACATTAATGGTAAGTTTTAGTCCTGAACTGTCAAATTCATTGCTCCTGGACTATAGTTTGAAATCACACGGCTTTTTAGTTTCACACAAAGTAAGGTGTCTTACTTCTAAATGAAGTGATTCAGCATACAAAATTAAAATAAACTATTTGCTTCTATGAAATAATCCAGGGTGATCAAATATTTAATTTTTCCTGTGCTTAAATATTTTTAGAATATAAAAAAGTTCTACAACAAATTTTAATAATTTACCTTAGTATCTCTATTCTATACATTTATGAATCCAACATTTTAAAAATGTGTGAATAAATTAATAATTAATTAATATTAATTAACATTAATAATTAATGAATTGTTAATTATTAACTAACAACAACTGAATTTTTTACCTTGGTATGTATTTTCCAATAGACACTACAATGCATAGATAGAAGATCATTTTTTTCTTTAAAATTCAATGTTTATTCATTTTCATGATAAGTGACTCAGAAATCAATAGATGTACATTTCATTCCTAAGATCGAGTAAATAATTAGGAGATTATTTCACTTATTTAACCAATGTAGCCATTCAAATAGGTAAACCATGGTCAAATAACATAGAATTTTGAAAAGTTATATTTGTTTTTATTTTTTGCTGTGATACAATATTTTTTGTTGAATATTTGTAATTCTGAAAACCAGCTTATGGCTTATATGAATGAGAAAATAAGCACAAGTATAAATACTTTATTGACTCAAATGGCATATCTACTCTAAATTTATCACCTCAGTTGTGTTCACAAAACCAATTTCATCATGTACCTGAGAAAGACCACAGCTCTGTCTCCACAGTGAAGTTTAGAAAGAAAGAAAAAAAGAAAGAAAAAGGTTAGTATTTCAAGTTACTATATCAATGTCAGGTGATATGAAACAAGAGAAAGTGAAAATCAATACCTATAATGTTAAATTATATATATTTAGCAATAGCTCTGTAAGGCTATGATATATGACATCTGAGGTGAAACAGTTTTCCCCATTAATATGTAAAGTGCAGTATAAACAGCTATAATGCATTCAAAATAAATAGGAATTTCCAGCGGAAGCTGTTCTGAAACTTGTTAATGCAATGTAGGGGAAAAAGGAAAGAGAGAGGAAAGGAAAAGAGAGAAGAAATGCATCAGAATTGTTAAGTCCGTAGGAACTCACTGTTCAAAAGAACCTGAAGACACAGCAAAGAGAGTATTTTTATTTTTATTTTTATTCCTTTTTGGGTTAAAAATAATACACTAAAATAAGGAACCAGAAGTACAATTTTTTTTTTAATTAGCATTGCTGAGTTATACACCAGACCTATTTTATAGGTTGGTTGTTTGTTTCTTTCTTTTAGTAAAAGTTGTGTGCTAGAAAGGTAGGTAAATGTGTCTATCTTTTTCTCAACTTTAAAACATTCTCCATTTCTTGTCATAAACATAAAATGTTTGTTGATTTATCTTGTGGTTTGGACTACCTCATACTGATTTACTGGCATAAAGTAGTACACACCTCAGATTATGTGGTGGGTTGACCTTGACTATCCAGCAGGTGACCACCAAGCTCCTCTATCACTTCCCCTCCTCAGTGGACAGGAGATAGAAAATACGATCAAGGGTCATGGGTTGAGATAAGGACAGGGAGATCGCTCAGCATCTACAACCACAAGCAAAACAATATTCAGCTTGGGAAAATGAATTTAATTTATTGCCAAGCCAATCAAATCAGAGTAGGATGATGAGAAATAAGAACAAATCTTAAAACACCTTTCCTCAACCCTCCCTTCTTCCCAGGCTCAACTTCACTCCCAATATCTCTACCTCCTGGCCCCAAGCAGCACAGGAGGACGAGGAATGGGGGTTGCAGTCAGTTCATCATACATTGCCTCTGCTGCTCTTTCCTCCTCACACTCCACTGCTCCAGTGTGGGGTCCCACCCACAGCAGTCCTCCACAAACCTCCAACATGAGTGCTTTCCATGGGCTACAGTTCTTCATGAACTACTCCATCATGTGTCCTTTCCACAGGGCACAGTACTTCAGGAATAAACTGCTCCAGCGTCAGCACCCCATGGGGCCACAGGTCCTGCTAGAAAAGCTGCTCCAGCTTGGGCTCCCCTCCACAGGGTGGCAGTACCTGCCAGGAACCTCCTCCAGTGCAGGGTCTCCACGGGGTCACAGTTTACATCCACCTACCCTACTGTGGGATCCTCCACAGTGTGGGTATCTGCTCCACCGTGGACCTCCATGAGCTGCAGGGGGACAACCTACCTCACCATGGGATTCACCACAGGCTGCAGGGGGATCTCTGCTCCAGTGCCTAGAGCACCTCCTCCCGCCCTTCTTCACTGACCTTGGTGTCCGCAGAGTTGCTTCTCTCACATACTCTTGCTTCTTTCTCCTGGCTACTGTTGCACTGCAGTTTTTACCATTTCTTAAACATGCTATCACAGAGGTGCTATCACTGTTGCTGATTCGCTCAGCTTTGACCAGCCATGGGTCTGTCTTGGAGCTGGCTGGAACTGGCTCTGTTGGACGTAGGGGGAGCTTCTGGCATCTTCTGAAAGAAGCCACCCCTGTAGCTCCCTGCTACCAAAACCTTTCCACATAAACCTAATATGTATGCCTTTACCATCATACATAACATGCCCACTCATTGAATGGTTGACCTCTGGCAGAATGGAAACTATTTGTGAAGTCACTTAATGCTATATAAATAAGCTATGATTTGAGCCTTTCCTAGTTTTACAAGGAAGTAAGACACTGGATTAAGTTATTGACCCTTGGTTACATGGACAACATATGGGGTATCCAAGAACTAAATCTTTTAGTTACTTTACTGACAAAAATTTATTGTTTCCTTCTGTCCTTGTTTTCTCAATTGCTGATACTGTATTCAGAAAAAACATCTGGCTGAAACTGATCCACAGGAAGTCTGTTAAATTTGTATGAAATCTTTGGGAGAGAAATTTAACTAATTTACCCAGAAAGGGGAAAAAGCATAGCTACTCTCTGCCCACCTCAACTCCTTCTATTATTCAATTTATTCAGAAGGAAGAAGTAAAAGTTCACAGCTGTCAGAAAAGAGAGGCTCTGTTTTAACATTTTCTCTTTTTCTCGTAAATTGATCATGTGGTTTGGAAAAGATAACACGCTGAGTCACCTATTAGGAAAATGATCCAGACAACCCATGTTTTTCATGCAGTTCATCTAAAGCTGGACATGGTTTTCACTAAATCTCTACCCAGCTGAACTTAGTAGGTGCAATCATAAAATCATGGAATCATAGAATTGGAAGGGACCTTTAAAGGTCGTCTAGCCCAAACCGCCTGCAATAAGCAGGGACATCTTCAGCTAGATCAGGTTGCTCAGAGCCCCATCCAACCTGACCTTGAATGTTTCCAGGGATGAAAGGGTACCTGTGAGCTTTTGGTATAGCTGCACTGAATACAGAAAAGATTAAACAGCTGTCTAGCTCATCAGATCTCTCAGATGATCCGTTCTGTGGTGGGGCTGCTGCAGGTTAAAGAACAACAGGTCCCAATTGTTAGCATTACAGTGCACTGGCAACAGTATCACACCAATCAAGACGCTCTGGTCTGTAAGCTGATCTGGTGCCTGGAGAGTAAAAGAGGGATTAAGTGTCTCCCCATCAGGGAACTGAACCCCAACAGGTGGGGATACTCACCACTGTTCTATAGACTGACTCTGCAATGAATCCCTTCAGATAGATCTTAAATTACAACAATTTGATGTGTAGTTGAGTAATTATAGAGAAAACAAATTATTTAAGTTTATTCTGTAAATAAAAAAGTGCATTCTACTCCTGGCTGCAGTTAGTGGAAAATACACCACAGGTTAAAAAAAAAAAAATCAAAAACAGAGGACAAAAAAATCCAACAAAGAAAAAAGATACTAAGACAGACTCAATTTTCTTTTATCTTAAGACATCTACGTACTGTCCTATCCTTGTACAGTATTAAGGCTTCTTAAGGATCCTTATATAATTTACGGATTATGTTCAGCCTGAGTATGTCCACAAACCCCTTTCAATGTAAAATTGTTTACAGCCAGTTAAGCATCATTTGAAAACCATTTTTCTATTAATACTTTTTTTTTTTAGCCTTCTTAATTTCACCTGCATATTTCATCCATTGTATTTTATGGACCTTCCAATTTTCATTAGGATATAACATCTAGTTTTCAAAAGACAGTTTTTCCTCCTGGAAGATCATCCCTAACTCCAAAACTTCTTGTTTGTTTGTTTTCTCATTGAATTTTGGCATTCAGTTTATGTGGTCTTCTAATAGGGCATTTATTTGTAACAGTCTCCAAGCTACTTTTTACACTGCTTCTTTTAGGCTAGTCGTGGGGTTTTTTTTCAGCTTCTTTGTTTTGATTTTGAGTAACTTATGCTTATGTAGGTCTCTTTCTTGAAATTGAATGTCTGTGTGCTGGATTTGTTTGGCCTACTCTCTCTACTAGAATATTAAATTTAACTGTACTGAGCAGTTTGCCCTCTAATGTCTCAGATCAGACTCCATGCCTTTAATCAAAAGAAAAAACAGAACAATGTCTTGGTTGTAGTCAGTCATTAAATCCCACATTTTAGTTCTACATCTCATCTTGATGTGGCATTTATCCTGTCTTTTTGTTGAGAGCTGAAATCTCTCACTATCAATACCCCCTACTCCAAACTTCCCTCTGGTAAATTGTTCCTGAACACTATTTTTCTCTTGAGCAATGACCAGTATTAGTCTTACCGTTATATTTTTTTAAATTACAGTAGGGGTTTCTCTTTTGCTAGACCATTTTTATGCTATTATACTATATTTAATCCTTCAAATACAGAGCTGCTCCCAGTACGTGCTACATCACGGTTCCTGTACAAGTGCTAGCCAGGCACTGCTTTATCCTACTAATTACTCTCCTTTCACCAGATCTGTGACATGCCTATTATATCAGTGTAGTTGTCTGATGGCCAGCGCTCATGTCCCATTTTATTTTTATGATACCAGAATTCATATTGTTCAGCATTAGTAAGTTTTACTTTCATCCCTCACTCAATACTGCATGCCCCAGCTAGCTGGCATTTAGGTATCTAATTTACCTGCCTTATTTATTGTAATTATTATTTTATTTTCCTCCTGGCCTTTTCAGAAACACATTAAATGTTAGTCAGACATGCTTTGGTCCTGTCAGCTCAAACCAGATGCTTTTCTGTGGCTGTCAAATTTTCTCAACCAGCAGTTCTCTGTGACCTTTTTAGTCTTGAGTTGTAACAGTCTGGTTCCATTAGAATTAAGGAGTAACCTTTCCTTCCAGATCAGATCTTCTTTCCATAGGGTTCAAGAATTTCTGACATGCCTCAATCTTTCCTCCTTGCATGATTATGTCTTCCATGCATGAGACTCCAGATGTCTAACTACATCCTAGACCTCTCAGGTGCAACTGCTAGTAGTTCAAATGAAGAAGGCCCTTAGCTTCAGCCTTCTGCATAGCATCCTGATGTAAAACTCCAGAATATCCCTCATACACTGGTAAGGTGTGTACATGTGACTGATAGCTTTTCTCCTACATCCCAAGTTCCCCATCTACATAACTCCTAAGGTGCACAGACTTCACATTCAGCAGGCAAGTTACAACTCAGTCCTTAGTCCTCAGTCCTCGGACTCAATCTGTATACTTAAGAGTAGAAAGTCTCTGACTACTACCACCTCAATTTAAGATCTCAACTGTTTGTTCCTATTTTATTGGGAAGTTTCTATGCACTTTTATCTGTTTTGTAGAAGTTGTTTTTTGGATGTTCTTATTAATTTAGTTTCTTTTTTGACAGAATGATTGTGTGCTCTTCTCTAACCATACTCCGCAATTATTAAGCTAGCTAGTAGACAGTAAGAAATATTCATGACCACAGAAAAAAAACCCACAGTGCAAAAGGCAAGATGATCTGAGCTCTTTGTAGCTTTATAGCTCAACAAACTGTTCCCTGATTGCCCAGCTACTGCCCTTTTTCCTTACCCTGGGAAATCTCTTTCACCCTGAGACACAACTTGAAATAGCCTTTACAAGACTATTCACAATGTCTTACGGCTGCTATGGGAATCACTGGCTCTGAAAGCCATCAGAGTAACCTCAGCTGCCTCAGTGATCCCTAGACATTCACCCAGACCACATGGCCACCTCCTGCTCTTCACACCAGTCTTACACCCCTCCTAGTTTTCTTTCCCTCCAGGACCCTGCACCTCATCTTTCTCTTCTTTTTCATGCTCTTCCCAAAGAAAACTACCACACACATTTTTTGACAAATCCTGCTCCCAGCACTATATATATAAAGCTATGAAGAATAGTTTACAAGTGGTTTTGCACCTTACTCTGGTCTAAAGTGGTTACTGTAAATGAAAGCTTACTACTTACTCTAGGGATCCCTTTGTCATTCAAATGAACAATGTCTCTCCAATAAGGGAATATGGAGACACATCTTAAATTTCTCCACAGGTTAAAAAAAAATCAGAAAATAAGAAAATCTTAAGTATGGTCAGTCATCAATATCTTCATAACCATTTCCAAAAAACAGAACCTGTACCTTGTAGCTTCCTCCATGATTTTTTCTCCTAAAATACGTTTCTAGCCATACATCTGTCAGTCCCAAGAAAAGAAAAAAATTACTGTTTCTCAGCTCCTGCTTAAAGCTCTCAGCTTTGCTTAACTTCTGAATTATCTTGGCAAAACATGATTTGCCATTTTAGTATAATGTATCATATGACTTTCTTATTCGTACTCTTCAGATCTATGGGTTTTTTTCCTCTGTGACTTTAGATGCACTTCTTTAACAATCCTTCTCGGAAAACATTTCGACAGAAAGCAGAAATGACAATAAATAAAATAATAAAGCATTTTCCAGGTTCTGGAGGGGGTGGAGTTAATTTTCCCAAGCAGCTGGCATGCCGTAGCCATGCCCAGGCTATAGGGCAGAGCTGGACGGGGGAGGGGGCAGGAAGTCACCAAGTGGGACCAGGCTGTTGAGGTCTGTGAATGGTGGTACCTTACTGATGTTTGTACATTCCTTTATCAGTGGTGGCGGTGTTTTCCTCTTTCCTTCACTGTTCTGTTAAACTGCCTTTAATCTCAACCCAAGAGTTTTGCCTTTTCTTCCTATTCTTTCCCCCATTCCATAGTGGGGGTGCGGAGGGGGGCAGGGGGCGGGGTGAGCAAGCGACCACGTGGTTCTGTGTTGCCAGCTGGAGTTAAACCTCGACAGTCCTTTTTGGGACCCAACTTGGGGCTTGAAGGGTTGAGATACTAACAGATCTGACAAGAGCATGTTGAAACAAATTTGTTACATGCATTTATTAGTTAAATAGCCGCTGGTCACGATGTTGCTTTGTTTGCTCACATGGCTGTGTTATGTAAATTATCTTATGCCCTATTCACTCCTTGTGAGACTGTTTATCAACTGTGGGAGAGGGATCAGGATTATCATTTTGCTGTCCTGTGTACTATCAAATTATGATATGATAACAGCACTGTTCAGGTGGTTACATTGGAGTGTTTATGGAGCATTGCTGTCTTGCCAGTACCTTGGGTGCTGTCTCTCAGAATTTATTAATAATCACACCCAATGTATGGGTGAAACAGTGAGGGGATACTTTCCCCATCTCTTTTGCCTCCTTTTTCTCCTTTGGGCCAGATATGACAGCTTTTGAGAATTTTTAATATCCTTGGGGTGCTCAAACCAGTATGTTCCTATTGTTATGTCTCTGAATGTTTTTCAGATCTTGTTTAGGGTTAAACTGTTTAAGAATGCCACCTGGAGATCTGCCCCGAGGCTGGATAGTCAGGGGTGGAATGGCATGTGGGAGAATATGGGCAGGTGTCTAGAGAACTTCTCACCTCCAATGCTTTGGGACTTCACCCCCCAAACAACAACAGGACCCCAATAAAGGGGTAGAATATTTGAAAGGTAATTGTTGTGGCTATTCCAGAGAGTCACAACTTACTGCACTGTGCTGGGCCCTGGCCAGTATCTACTAAACACTGCTTAATATTATGCAGCACCTTAGGGGAAAGAGGGGGAAAACAGACCAATAGGCACTGTGACTATTCCAACCCGTGTGGCAGGAACTGTGGCTACTCCACCCCCATGACAGGTGCTGCAGCTGAGCCAGAAAACCGACCTGTGCCAGTATCAGTTCCCAGCGGGTACTTCCTCAGACAAGGTAGAAGGCCTGGTCTTACTTCTGATACTTTTGCAGGGACTTCTAAGTCATTTCTGCAAGAAGTAAGTAGTGGATACTATGGCCAGGATTAGAGGGGCCCTGCCTCCAGCCAGGTTGGGGAAAGGAACAACCAGGTTTATTGGACTGTGTGGATTCAATGGCCTGGCACACCAGACCCACAGGAGTATAAGGCTCTAGTGCACACTGGTGTGCAGTGTACCCTAGTACCACCAAGCTATAAAGGGGCAGAACCCATTTGTATTTCTCGAGTGACAGGGAGATCCCAACAGTTAACTGTATTGGAAGCTGAAGTAAGCCTAACTGGGAATGAGTGGCAAAAGCACCCCATTGTGACTGGCCCAGAGGCTCCATGCATCCTTGGCATAGACTACCTCAGGAGAGGGTACTTCAAGGACCCAAGAGGGTACCAATGAGCTTTTGGCACAGCTGCCTTAAAGAAGAAGGAAATTAAACAGCTGCCTACCTTGCCTGGTCTCTCAGAGGACCCTTCTGTTGTGGGGTTGTTGAGGGTTGAAGAGCAACAGGTGTTGTGTTAGGAATAAAATGGCCAAATGGATGCCGGATGCCATCAAATCCCAATGGATGTGATCAACAAAATAGCAGCTCTGTCTCCACCAACTAATAAAAAGGAAATACAAGCTTTCTTAGTTGTTGGGGGTTTTTGGAGGATGCATATCCCAGATTACAATCTGATTGTGAGCCCTTTATATCAAATGACCTAAAGAATGGTTTCAAATGGGGCCCTGAGCAATGGCAAGCCTTGAAAAAAATTAACCAGGAAATAGTTCATGCTGTAGCCCTGGGGCCATTCCGGGTGGGAAAAGATGTTAAAAATGTGCTGTACACTGCAGCCGGGGAGAATGGCCCTACCTGGAGCCCCTGGCAGAAAGCCCCAGGGGAGACTTGAGGTTGACCCCTGGGGTTTTGGAGTCAGGGATACAGGGGATCCAAAGACAGCTATACTCCAACTGCAGAAAAGATATTGGCAGCATATGAAGGGGTTTGGTCCGCTTTGGAAGTGGTTGATACGGAAGCACAGCTCCTCTTAGCACCTTGACTGCCGGTGCTGGGCTGGATATGCAAAGAAAGGGTCCCTGCCATGCATCATGTAACTGGTGTTACATGGAGTAAATGAATCACACTGATCACACTGCGAACTCGGAATGGGAAACCCCAGTCACCCAGGAATTCTGGAAGTGATCATGAACTGGCTACAAGGCAAAGATTTCAGAATATCACCAGAGGAGGAGGTGATGTGTGCAAAACAGGCCCCACCGTATAATAAACTACCAGAAAATGAGAAGAAACATTCCCTGTTCACTGATGGATCCTGCCAGACTATGGGAAAGCATTGAGAATGGAACGGTGCTGCGTGGAGTCTTACATGATGACAGCAGAAGCCGCTGAAGGACAAGGTGAATTGAGCCAGTCTGCAGAAGTGAAAGCTACCCAGCTGGCTGTAGACATTGCTGAATGAGAAAAATGGCCAATATTTTACCTTTACACTGATTCATGGATGGTGGCAAAAGCTCTGTGGGGGTGGTTACAGCAGTGGAAGCAGAGCAACTGGCAGCGCAGAGGCAAATCTATCTGGGCTGCTGAACTGTGGCAAGATATTTCTGCCTGGATAGAGAATCTGAAACATGTACTGCAATCAAGCAAGCCAAGCGATTAAAGCCTCTTTGGTAAGGAGGATGATGGCTGAAATACAAATACGGGGAGGCCTGGCAGATTAATTATATTACACTCCCACAAATCCACTAAGGCAAGCGCCATGTGCTCACAATGGTGAAAGCAACCAACAGATGGCTGGAAACATATCCTGTGCCGCATGCAACTGCCCAGAACACTGTCCTAGGCCTTGAAAAGCAAGTCTTATGGCAACATGGCATCCCAGAAAGAATTGAGCCAGACAGCAGGACTCATTTTTGGAACAGCCTCATAGACACCTGGGCCAAAGAGCATGGCGTTGAGTGGGTATATCACATCCCCTATCATGCATCAGCCTCTGGGAGGATAGAATGATACAATGGACTGCTAAAAACTACACTAAAAGCCATGGATGGCGAGACCTTAAAACTTTGGGATACACATTTAGCAAAAGCTACTTGGTTAGGGGGATCTACTAATTGAGCGGGCCCTGCCCAATAAAAACTTCCACGTATTGTAGAAGGGGATAAAGTCCCCGTAGAGCATATGAAGAATACATTAGGGAAGACAGTGTGGGTTAGTCCTGCCTCAGGCAAAGGCAAACCCATCCATGGGATTGCTTTTGCTCAAGGACCTGGGTGCACTTGGTGGGTAATGGAGTTAAACCACGACAAGCATTCAGTAAATCATTGTTGTAATTTGCCTAAAAATAAAAGATGAAATTCTAGAAATAATAGATTCTTTTCTTGCTAGGGCATTTCTTAAAGAACACTTCAAAGCATGCATAAATTGGACTAATTCTCCTCTCCAGTTCTCATCACACAAGGCAATGCTGCTAGAAATTTCTTTTATTCTTTCCTTGAAAGCAACTTGATTGCTGAGTATTAAAGTGAAACTATAATCCTTTAAAATGTGATTAAAACCAAAATCATCTGGGCTGCTGAGAAGTACTGGAAAACTATGAGCCAATCCTCTGCTCCTGTATCGTAAATCTGAGTAGAAGATGGTGTCTTAATTATTTTCTTAAAAGTCACAAAAGAATTCTCTCAAAATTCAAATCCAATGCACCTATTAAACTTTGTTTTCTCTGAAATATTGTAAAATTCAAGGGCTGAATGGAGTGAACAAGAGAAGGGGAGATGGAGAGAGCAATCTGCAAAGTGACATGCAATTAGAATAACTTGCCAGGGGAGATCAGTGGAAATTAGTGACAAAAAATATGCAAATCAGGTCCGCATTTAAGTTTCATTTTGTCTTATAGAAATACTGGCTCATTTCTTTACATTCAGTAGATTCACTTAGATGGAAGTGAAATCAAGGAAAATTCCTGAAGACCTGTGTTGTACTAAATGGGCAAAGTAGTTTTGGCAGAAAATAAACCCCCTTGCATTCTAACACTCCTCACCGAGGTGGGAGGCTCGGTGCGGTTTGGTTTAAATTCTGAATGATGCCCAATTCACCACTATCAGTCCAGGCGTGTTTAATATATTAAACTGTTACAGTTCTGGATACACTAATAGCAGACTGCACCTTCAGCCCAGTCGTGCTCATGAACTAACACGGCCTCGCTTCGGTCGCGTTCAATGAAAAAACCCAAACAACTATCTGCCTACACAGTGCAGTTTATTTAAACAGATACACAAGTTCTTTTGGATTGCTGGTGATAGTGACTGTCTGCAAAGCACGTGCGAATACTAAAGATACTACCAATATAGCTTGGTTACAAAAGCGCTAAGTTATAAAACTACTCTATATAGAGATTTCTAAGTTTCCCGGGGAAGCAGTTGGTATAGCCAAGGGTTCCAATCTTACCCACAAGCGTCCTTATGGGGGGGGAAGAGAGTCTCAGCTGGTCCCAGAAGACTGTTCCCAGAAGTCCACGATGGTGTCTTCCCTCACATCCCCCTTTTCTTGGGCTATTTTTATACTAATTTTTATGTTCAAGGTGGAGTTTGAGATACTCTAGTCATAAATACTTTCATTCTGATTGGTGTAAAATTTTCTCGCCTCGCATTTAAAGGTATAGTTTACGAAAAATTCAGGGCACAGACTCAAGGAGGAGTGGTCACATCTTGGAGGCGTGTAGCTTTTGGGATGGAGGTGTGTTTTGGTATTATAATGACATTATAATGAGCAAAGTTCACTAAAGGACAGCATTTTGTCAAAAAAAGTGACAGATTGTTGGCTCAGGGTAACAAGCAGGCAGTTTATCAGTTCTATAAGACCTTTGAGGGCTCCATTTGGTCCCCAAGTCCCCAGTTTATCACAGGGTTTTAGCCACAGTGTCTCCACTCTGTTCCATCCTTCGCACTGTTATTCTTCCGTGGTGCCATCTCATTCCCATGTCTGCTGGATTATCACAGAGTTTGGCCTTGGAGTCTCCACCCCACTCCACTCCGTGTGTTACTTTGCAAGCAATATTGTACAGAGAATCACAGATGTAGTGGATTCTTCACATACCAGCTGCAGCTGTATTTTACCCTAGAAGCCTTTTGATTTTATACCTTTCCTTAACATGTGACCTATGCTGTATTATCGATCATTTTTAGTAACCATTCTGCAACCTGACACTAGTTAAAATTTCCATGACATTGTATCTCCTATAGTCAACTGTTCAGTTCTTACTTTAAAAGACTAGACGCAATGTGACTCCCAATAAATGCCATTGACATCTCCACATTTAGATTCATATTAAGGCCTGACCCAAATAGTATAAAAATGGCTTTAAAATTAAAAATGATTAGGGCTAAATTCCACTTAGATACAAATTAATTTGACCTCTCAATATAAATTGCAAAATTGTGTCCAATATTATTCTCATATAGTGTATCTGTGTTCTGTTAAATAGTCATACAGTTATGATGCCTGGGTATCAACATTAATTTCATAGAAATCTCTTCAATGAAGATATTGGCTTTTAAGGATAAAACCTTGTTGAAACAGTATGTTCAACTGAATTGAAAAGTCCACTGTAGTAAAAGAGCTACCTTCTGATCTTCTTTTTATCAGTATAATGTGTATTACAGATACATATTAAATTATTTGTTATCATAAATCTACAAATGGCAGGAAGACCATAGATCAATATTATTAGAATGTTCAAAAACTCAGGCAAGCTGAAGGAAATGACAAACTATTTTTGACTGAAAGAAGAGATCTTATGCTGATAGGATAATGACAGAAATAGCCAAAGTATTAGTATTGCTAATGCTCTTAAGCAATGGTCTATTTTTTCTCATTATACACCTAATAATTCACAAGGATGGCATGCTATAATTAATGTTAAACATTTAGCTTAAATGATAATAACCAGATCACTATAGAGGAGATTCAGCATGATAATGACATTCATGCTCTCCCTTTAAATGCCACTGGGATCCTTATTAAAAACAAATATCAGTCATGATTTGTATTTAACAAAAAGCAGTCAATTAGGTGTTACTGTCTCATTCAGGAACTGTACAAAAGGTATGTGAGTGTGACGTCACAAGATTACTTATATTACTTATATACATAAAATGATATATACTTAGTTATATTATTCATAAACATGTATGCTATTAATATATTAATTATATAATTTAATCTCATTACATTTCATTATAGTATTATATGCATATGTACATTATATTGTATTATGTAGATTATGTAAGTATACTTACTTGCATGTAAACATATTTACTACAGGTTGGTCAGCCTCACCTCCATCCCTGGAAAGATGATGGAACAGCTTGATCTGGGTGTCATCTCAAAGCATCTGGAAGAAAAGAAGGTTATCAGAAGCAGTCAACATGAATTCACTAAGGGGAAGTCGTGTCTGACTAATCTGATAGCATTCTATGATAAAGTGACCGGATGGGTGGATGAGGGGAGGGCAGTGGATGTTGTCTTCCTTGACTTCAACAAGGTTTTCGACACTGTCTCCCACATCATCCTCACAGGCAAGCTTAGGAAGTGTGCGTTAAAAGAATGGACAGTGGGGTGGATTGAGAAGTGGCTGAAGGATAGAGCTCAGGGTTGTGGTTAGTGGCACAGAATCTAGCAGCTCTGTGGAAAGGGACCTGGGAGTCCTGGTGGACAACAGGATGACCATGAGCCAGCAATGTGCCCTGGCGGCCAAGAAAGTGAATGGCATCCTGGGGTGCATTAAGAAGAGTGTGGCCAGCAGGTCGAGGGAGGTCATCCTCCCCTCTACTCTGCCCTGGTGAGGCTACATCTGGAGTACTGTGCCCAGTTCTGGGCTCCCCAGTTCAAGAAAGACAGGGAACTGCTGGAAAGGGTCCAGCAAAGGGCTACAAAGATGATTAGGGGATTGGAACATCTCTCATATGAGGAAAGGCTGAGGGACTTGGGTCTCTTTAGTCTAGAGAAAAGAAGACTGAGGGGGAAACTTACTAATGCTTATAAATACTTAAAGGGAGGGTACCAGGTGGATGGAAACAGTCTTTTTTCAGTGGTATCCAGTGATAGGACAAGAGATAATGGGCACAAACTTGAACATAGGAAGTTCCATCTTAACATGAGGAGAAACTCCTTTACTTTGAGGGTGGCAGAGCACTGAAACAGGCTGCTCAGAGGGGCTGTGAAGTCTCCCACACTGGAGACATTCAAAACCCACCTGGACACTGTCCTGTGCAACCTGTTGTATGTGACCCTGCTCCGGCGGGGGGGTTGGACTTGATGATCTGCAGAGGTCCCTTCCAACCCTAATCATTTTGTGATTCTGAAATACTATAATTATGTGTATATATGCTTGCTTAGGTATATGCACAGATGAGGTAACTGAATGAGACCAAGATCCCTGGTGAAGTATGCAGCTGGTAAAACCACAGGTTTCTTTCTTTTATTTTTTTTAATAATTATTATTATTTATTTCAAATGAAGCCTTGATTACCTCAAGTAATCAGGCAATAGTATCTCTGACAGATGTGTATGGTCATTCACTAAGAGGGCCTATATTTTCTAAAGAAGTGTTCATAAAAGAATACATATGCAAGTAAAATCCAGAAGAAACAATCGCAAACCTGCAGAAACAATCCCAAACTTTTTATCTAAATGTTACCTGCCAGCTGCAGTCTCCAAAAGTTACTTTTTCACATTAGTCACGCTAATAAAAACAGATGGATTTTTGTTCTTTCAAGAGCCTGTTATAATAGTCTGCAGCTTTGAGAGGTAAAGGTCAATTTGTCTTTATTTGATAAGATGGAGCAGCATCTATAAAGTTCCTTTACCAATAAACCTCCAACTGAATAATTGTAGTGCTTCCTACATCAGCTGACCAACTACCACTAATCACAACCTACCATTCCTTCAAAGTTTTATATCCTTAAAACTACTACTGATATTTTTTTAAAACTGACTTCAGTGAAAGTTGTGGTTTTGAAAATACAAGGCACTTACTTATATTCTTAAACACCAATTTAAAACTCCAAATCATTCAATGTCTTGACCAACAATCTCTAGGTGTTTTCGTGTCTTCCAATTATGGCTTTTAATTAATTCCTGTTTTCAAATATACACAATTTAGTAACTTCAATAAGTTTATACTTTTATAAATTAAAATATAAATTTATGCATTTATATGTATAAATTAATTTCTAGATATGCATTTAAGTGTAATTATGCATTATATGGTTATATTTTATATTTTATCTATTTCTAATATATTAAGAAGATTATACAATAATATATCATAACTATAATTTTAAAAAGTATATAAATGTATTTTTATAAATGTAGATGTAAAAGCATAAATATATAAATAAAAATAAAATTTATAAAATTTAACACCTTCAATAACTTCAAGGTATTCACTTAAAGTGTTTTGTTTCCTTCACAGTAAGGAAGACACAAATAGCCAGATATTTTTGATATTGACAGTGTATGATGGTGGTTTTATTCCTCTTTTCTTTCTCTTCTTATTTTTCTTTGGTTTTAGTATTTCTTTCCCTGTCCTACTACTGGGAAAAGTGTGTGAAGAGGAAGAGACAGAAGGATTATGAATGTGGTCATATGGTTCGCAGCACATGAATATAAGGGAGGTCTAATGGCGAAATATCAGCACAGAATATTATTTGATTCATTCAACCCAACATTCAGAGTCACAATGATATACTATTCACACGTTTTTTTTGTGCTTCTATCTTTACCTGTTATCAACACTATGAATACAGCCAAGGAAAATACTCAGTGTCAATTATTAAAAGCATGAATTTGCAAGGAGGTGGTGCTTAAGTCTGTGCTCAGTCCTGCTCCCAGGAAACTCCATTGCAAAAATAGTATTCACCTGAATGACAGCAGGAAAAAAGCACTAAAGTGCTATCACTTTTGCCATATAACTGCAGCCATACAGTATTCATTTTGAAAACTTTAATGCATAGTATACAATAGATCTTCTCATATCTGACTTAGGAATTGAATGAGGCAGATTAGAATAGTATTCCTTCCACTATACTTTACACGAAGTCTATTGACTGACTTAGGAGTTTATGTGCCATCTGAGCTGATAATACTCTTTAGCTTGTTATTGATATACTTTGTTTTTGAATAAATGTTTTTTTCAAAGCTGTGGAATAGCTTTTTCTCAATATAAGATATTTAAGAAATCAGGAAGAAAGAAAGAGGGTCAGTTGCCTCTATAAACAATTTGCTGAAAATGACTTTAAATAGCAACATCAATCCAAATACGAGTTTTGTAATTTTCTTATTCCCAGCCTCTGTGGGTGAGTGATTTGCTGTGTCACTTGTGTATGAAGCTGGGCAAAATTGATCATAGTTGCTTTCCCAAAAATTTATGAGAGCAAAATATGTTCACAAAAGTATTCTCTAGTGTCATAGAAGGAATAATGTGACTTCAACTGTATATAATAATACCACAGTGCCATCAGGCAACTGATGGCTTACATTAGCATACTGAGTTGAGGTGGCATTTTCATCTTAGCAGAGGACAAAATGGAATTACAGATTTTACTTAAAC
Organism: Charadrius vociferus; assembly: GCF_000708025.1. NCBI lineage: Eukaryota > Metazoa > Chordata > Aves > Charadriiformes > Charadriidae > Charadrius > Charadrius vociferus. The sequence goes on from NW_009648536.1 coordinate 528,098, forward strand.
ATAGGAAATGTTTCAGTTTTAAAATATCCTGAAACAAGAAAAATACCTAAAACAGAGCTGGAAGTTTGCACTAGAGGAATATAGTCAATCTCTAAGATACCTGTGCACAAATGCATATAAAAAGATGCTTAATGTTCTATAGCAGGCCGTACTGTCTCTTTATGCCTTTTATGTCTGTCTACTTGTGTGTTCACATCAAAAGCTGACTCTTAATAATGTCAGCATAACTAAGTTTCAAATGAGTTTCTAATATAATACAAATAGTTAATGAGTATTCATGAGTCACTTCACTAGCACATGACTCAGTTTCTGCATCTTAACTGAAGTAATGATACTTTCCTGGTGAACATAATTTACCAGGAATTATATTTGCATCCTTTATTTTGAATCTGTCAAAAAAATGCATTGGGAAAAAAAAAAAAAAGATATAGTTACAATTTAATTTCAATTCATAGATTAATAATTAATAGATTGCATGTTTGAAAGTTCATTATCAAAGATTTGGGTTTGAAGAATTTTGTTAAATACCTCAGCAAAAAAAATAAATGAATAGGTCAATGAATACAGTATGCATTATCTGGACAGAGAAATATTCCTGACTAACCATTTAGAACCAATTATTCATCAGAATTTTAGACACCTTATAGAGAACTCCATCTCCTATGCCATATATTGTAAGTGGACTGAAAGCTTTGTACAAAATAAAACGTTATTACAATGCCTGAAACTAAATGGAACACAACATCAAATGACATCCATCAGTCTTTCTTAAATAACTATCATATGTTCTACTGATGAGGGTGCATTGTTTGCAGCTCAAAGAAACAGAAATATCAGAATACCGTGACGAATATTACCTTACTTTATGTTAATTTAAAAATACACTGAAGAATGAAGGGAAACAAAGGTTTCTTTTACCTCCATTAGTACCTTTCTCCATTTCATTCGAAAACTCGTGATAGGAATAACTATTAGCATTCAGATCAAGTCAAAACATCTTGATTAATTGTAGTTGAATATAAAAGATATGCCATGTTCTTTTAAATATAAATCTTTAGTAGATTTCACCTTCTATACAAGACTTTGAAGGATACATTATTTATTAACACTGAAGCGCAAAAATATGCTCATTAACTTTAAACTGTCTAATACTTATTCTATAAGTTATTACAGAAACTTTCTTAGAGTATAGCAAACTATAATGTAAGTTTACCGCAAATCACAGAATCACAGAATGGTGGGAGTTGGAAGGGACTTTCAGATATCATCCAGTCCAACTCCCCTGCCAAAGCAGGTTCACCTAGAGCAGATTGCACTGGAGTGCATCCAAGTGGGTTTTAAATATCTACAGAGGAGACTCCACAGCCTCTCTGGGGAACCTGTTCCACTGCTCTGATTGTGGTACAAATGGCAAAATATTTTATTACACAGTGCAAAATATCCATTAACTTTTACGAAATGTTCATGTAAGTGTATGGAGGAGGATGTTTGTAAGATTAACACTTTGTAAACACGATACATTGATTTTAATAATGGTAAGAGTTGAAATACTGTCTAAGTAGGGCTTGATAATTAGATAAATAAAATAAAATAGCATACACTTATCTTTGTCACCTCTGATTTTATAAATACACATTCAAAAACATTGAAGTAAATATTTTTTTTATTAATTATGGATTCAAAATCTTTATTTCTAAGGACATATAGAGTTGGAGCATTATGAATCTCATCAAAGTAGAAAATTGGGTTATAAAACTAATTTTCCATTTTTTTTCCTTTACTATTCATAAAGTTCTGTTGCAAATAAAAAACCCATGGAATTTCTAACAGCAAAGAAACAGATATTTTTCAAATTTATTTTTGACTAAATTTTCTCCTATGGAAGCGGAGGGGTCTATTTATATATTTGCATGTTTTCATTGCTAAAATTTGAAGTGTATGCCCTGAGCCTTGACAATACTTAATAAACTGAAATTTAGCACCTTTTTTTTTTTTTTTTAACAGATACAGGTTTTTTTTCATCTTTGGTAATTGTAGGAGTAAAAGGTATTAAAGAAAGTAAAGGGGATAGCCACTTTTTCCTAATGGGTGGAAAAGAAACTTCTGCAAAATATTGTAAAAAGTAACAATAATAGACATATTTGGAATAAATGGAAATCATTATCTATGGAAAAATACCATTATCATAATAGGAGAGAGACAGAAATAGTTTAGTTGATATAATTATGCATTAAAAATGCCATCACAGTGGTTCCACTGTTTGAAAGGGAACAAATATTAACAGACATCATCACCTGTTAAGGTTTGGCACTGCAGTACCTTAAGACATACTGCATGGAGATGGGAGATATCAAAGTTCTATTGTTTTTTGAGCCATTAAAGTGCCATTACCATAATGGCAATAGAAAGTTAAAGTTCAAGTGATTGTCTTGAAGAAGCAAATACATAAATCTCTGTTGTAGGTTTTTCTTATTGTGCATTTCAAAATACATTTGTCTCTCGAGGAAGACAACTGTAGTCTCTGGCGAGCATCGTCTTCATTCTTTTCGTGCACCAACTGTTTTCTAATGAATGACCTGAAATGCAGTTTGTCACACTTCTAAATAGCAATGTATCCATATTGGTCTATAGAAGTTAAAGACCTAACTCACTTATACTGAACTGTATTTTGACAAGATGTACATTATTTAGACAGTAGGTCATAGTTGAATATGTATCTTTCAGGAAATTCAAAGATCACAAAATCTGTTTGCTTCTTTTTTCACAATATTTAAAAAAAAAGCAAATAATTTGACACTACACTTTAAAATACTGCAATAAAAAATTATAGAATAACATAAAATTAAGAATACTAGCTATTAAATTTCTTGTGAATTTTCAACAAAAAATTCAACAAAAATAGTATATTTCCACAAGGTATTTCAATTTCATATTTTGGCATACTCTGATAGAAGAGCTTCTGATGTGTGTTGCTTTATTAGGATTTCCGTTCAGTTTTCTCAACTCATCACATGGCAATTACAATTTTATGTTTGGTCTGGTATCTATCAGGGAAGCTAGAAACTAATAATTTAAAAAAAATGTGTGTATTTTGGAATAATAGTGAAAAACTCTAAAATAAAGTAGATATTAAGCTATTTAAAGAGAGATAACATTTAAAATACTTTCAAATAGAGTGGAATCTATTTTACTCTTAAAAAAATATGTAAAATGTTATGGTATTCTAGAAAAGTTAAACTAATCTGGGCTTGTTTCCAAAAAACAAATGGAATATCTAAAAACATGGTTGTCCTATGAAGGAAAAGATAGATCATAACAGGAATTTGATCCTAATTTAGTCCAGATTGATGGCGTGAATGACATTTGGATCTCTTCCAACTCAACACCCTTCTTGTTTTGTCCAGCATGCAGTATTTATTTTTGTAAGATTTTTCCGTTTAACTTCACAAAAGCTTTGAAGCATCCTGCAATCTTTATTTTGACAATTTACATCTGTATTATGTCATGGCACGCTGAATTCTACCAAACTCTGTGACAAATAGCCAACTGCTGAAATATAATACAGGGACCATCTCAGTAGGAAGAAAATTTTCAAAAGAAATTATGAATTTTGAAGGACCAATAGCTGAACACCAAGCAAATATGTTACCGGAAGAGTCTAGATTCCTTAGCATAAAAATACAGTAATATTAATATACATAAGTTTCTACTAGAAATATTACAGGGTTTTTTCTCCATTTTTATCATCTCCATGTTTATCTGATTATTTTTTTTTTTTATTGCCATGAATATGTAATACTGAACCATTTGTAGATTTGACCTTTTTTTTTGTTACTTGCTGCATTTAGGGAGTATTGTAAAAATCAGGTTGTTAAATACTTGAACAGTAGAATATCCAGTAAGATCACTGTGTAGCTTTGCCATACATTATACTGCCTGCGTTAATAAGTGAGGAAATCAGAATGCTATTATGATGTTTAAGATCATTCTAGTTTAGTCTAGTCTAGTCTATCTGATAAAATCATAGAATGGTTGGAGTTGAGAGGGACTTTTGGAGATTGCCTAGTTCCACCTCCTTGCTCAAGGCAGGGTCAACCCGAGCAGGCTGCTCACACAACTCCAGCCTGCATTCCAGACATCTGCCAATGATATCTTTGTAGCAGACCAGGAATATACATGCAGGTGAAAGGAAAAGCAACTATCACCACTAACTCTAAAGAAAACATGGTACTGTTCTACTTGTTCCTCAGACCAGACCTAATTGTAAATATGATTTAAACTATCCTGGGAGTTCTAAGTATCTATGCAGCTCATTTAAAGAGTTAAAATTCTCAATCAGGGATTTGATTCCTAATGACTGTGGTTTACTATCAATGACTGTGTTCTTCATCAGTGCTATTGTGACTTCCATTAGGGACAGGAGAATGTAACGTTCCTTCTAAATTATCTGTAACCATCATTTAAAACTGCTCTTCTCAATTCTTTTGCTCTTCTTCCTGCATATAATGCATATACATGATGCAACCATAGCAAAATCGATAGTAGTGTTGTGGCAAAACAAAAATATTTTATCACCATAAAAGAATTAATTACATTTTATATATACCAGTATTTAAAACAGATCTTGATCTTTTCACTTCAGGAAACCACTATAAGTATAATGCCTAGTCCACTGTAATCTATTACAGTGTGTTCTACAAAATCCACATTATTTTTTCTGGCTTCTCTGTGCAAAATCTCCTTTCTCAGCCATCACAGTTGGTGCAGCTGCTATCTATTATAAAAACAGCTCTGTCACACTATATTCAGTGTGACAAACATCTGATCTTCTTGTCTTTGTAGGAAGAGTCACAGACCCTGCTTGAACAGTATGTCATAGGCTTATTAGAATGGATGTTGGGAAAACAGATACTTCATATGTAACAGAATATTTTAATATAGGTTTTTCACTCTCATCAAACATGAAATGCAAAAATGTTTCATGACAGACACATCATCTGTTCACGTCTCAAAGGATCACAAGAGTCTCAGAACAGTTGAGATGATTTTTTTTGCACACATTTAAGCACACCACAATTTTTATGAATGCCTATCTCCAGTAACAAAAATGTACCTGTGTTGCATGTGCATGTCAAACTGTGTGCAATTAACAACTTATTAAAGCTGATGTGTGAACAATGTCTGAACAAAAGTTTAAATTATCAGCCATGATATTCCAGTATTTTCACACAATTAATATAGCATCAAAATGACCTTTCATCAGTCTCCTGTTGCCTGTTGTAGTGATCGCATGACATTTGTGCAGCAGGAACTCTTTGTGTGGAAAAGTGACAGTAGAGGAGCACTGAACTGCTTCACCCTCTTATAACATGATTTATTATTTTTACACCATCAGCATAGCATTGCCACTTCACCAGCAAACATCAAGAAGCACTGCATAAGTCACCTGTCTACCATCTTGAGAAACTCTGAAATAAGCCTAATTAAAAAAGATATAAGACACTTTGCTTCTCAGAGACAGGAAATTATTCGCCTTCCATAACTCTTGGAAGATGAAGAGATGAGCAGCACACCAGTGTCTGTGAATCAGGAGGTACTGACTCCACAAAAAGGCAATATGACTTTCTACAAACCTTAAAATAAGGGAAAGGCTTTCTGTTCCAGGAGATTGTTTGGGGTGAAAAAAATCACTGATCTCAGTGTTGCCCAGCAAGTAATTATATAATTTGAATTATTTACTAAAGTAACTCATGCAATAGGTTGTGAGCATCCTCCAAACAGATGCTCAGGACACACTTTGTCCCACAGGTATGTTACTAGTGCTACACGAAAGCCGTGTTCTCAGTGGTAAAATGTTTGATGCACATAACAACACAACTAAATCCTATACACACAATGATACTACTAAATACTGACATACACTTTTTTGTGTATTTGTATGTACACAGTCTGTGTTACTGGAATCATGTCCCATGGTTGTGTCTAAAGCTGACAAGGTTCCTTAAGGTCAGTATACAAGCCACCTGATTACGAATAATTCATGAGACAGTAATCCTGATTCTGACCACAGAGGGAGAGAGAAAGAGAATGCCTGGACAGCACACCTTCCCAACATCTTTCCAAGAATAGACCAGTTAAGGGGAAAATCCTTTCTCCAATCAAAGTCCAAAAATAGTCACTTTCAAACAGTTTTATTTTATCATTACTAGTGTTACAAAGTACTTATAATGCAAACATCAAATCACTGTAAGTTCAAAAACAATTGACAATTAGTATATGGTAGTCTTCATGTGAAGTAAATAATTTTCGAGATCTTTTTCTCTTTAAAAAAATAGCTCATTTTTCTTTTCTTGTCAGTGTTTTGAGTGTCCACGGCAAGGTGCTGTCAGTGTCGGGGCTGCAGAGTGGCCTCTGTGGAAAGACACCAGGGGCTGTCTCATTCCAGACACAGCTGGTTCCATCTGGCTCCAATGGACCCACTACAGGATACAGCTGAGGCCATCAGCCACATGTGGTGTCACTGTAAAGACATGTTTAAGAAAGGACAAAACCCACCAGACACACAAAGAACAAAAAGAGAAAAAGATCAGAGGGAATACCACGGTCAGAGCAGGAGGAAGAGGTGCTCCATGGTGGAGTAACTCTCCACACTACAACCTATACAGCTGCTGTTGGATACTCCTGAAGGAACTGCAGGCCATGGAGAGACCACGCTGGAGCAGAGAAAACTGTGAGGAGGAAGAAGCAGCAGGGAGCAACTGCTGTGTACTGACTGTAAATCCCACTTCCCCATATCCCCCTGTACTGCTTGGTTGGGGGGGTT
>NW_009648536.1:534951-548153 GCF_000708025.1 Charadrius vociferus
TTCTTTCTGTTCCCCACTACCCAAAGGAATAATTACATATTGATTTTAATTGGTAATAATTTAAGCTAATTTTCCCTCAGTTGAGTCTGTTCTGGTAACAGCAATTGGCAAGCTATCTCTCTGTCTTTATATCAACCCACAAGATTTCTCAATCCTCTTTTCTACCTCTCATCCCACTGGGGGGTCAGGCTGGAGCAAGCAACTGGGTGGGCATTGACTGTTAGTCAAGGCTAACCCATCACAGTCAGACTCACAGTCTAATGTATATGATTATCAAAGTAAATGATCAAGTTTACCAACATGTATAGGGGTAGAAGCTGTACTGAGAAACTTTCTCACCAAAATCTGAGATTTTAATTGGTGTTCTGTTGAGAAACCTTTCTCTTCCATATTAAGATAAAACTTTAAATCTATTTAAACTATTTAAAAACTATTTAAATCTATTTTACAAACAACAAAAAAAGGCAAATTAATAAATATTTGCACATTAGGATACACCAGGCCTTTGATGCAGAAATGATCTACTCAAGTGCATCCTTCATCCTTCAGTCAAGTGACTGTTCTATGTTCTTGTTTGGTTTTTTTTTTTTACTTTCTCTGTGTTTTGTCCACATATTTCATATTTATAAAATATATTTCCCAGTTAAAAAGTTATTAAAATTTACATGTTCCCATCAAACTTTCCTTATGGACCAAGTGACATTTTATGATAAAAGATATTTGTTTAATTATAAAAGTTCTGACCTGTTTTGCAGTTAATTAATGAGAAAAAGTATACATCACACATATTCAAGGAAGAAAAAGCAGGGAGTTTTTTTCTTCCAAAGTCAATGCATTTTGAGCTTGACATATGGATTTATTTCTATTCTCTTTTTCCTGCATGATATTAAAAAGCTTAAGAATTTCAACCAAATTACTTTGGAAGACAAAGGTAACTTTTTCTTCAGAAAACACAAAATTCACTTCCTATGTCCTTTCTTAAAAAAAATGTTTTACTAAACATCTACAATATGTCATGACTGTAATAAACTTCTTGATTCTTCTTATGAATTCTAAAAAATTTCATTTAAAAGAGATTTTTTTCATACTTTTGGATCATGATTTGCCCACCAATACAATCTATTCAGTGCTCATTCTTTGCAGTCTGTCTGTTGGTCTTTTCCCTTCCTTACACATTTATAAGAAGAGAGATCTTTTGAGAGCCCAGGCTGGATGTAATCATTAACTTTAGAGAATAATCCTAACAACTGAGCTTCATGTGAAAACCAAAGGTGATTTCAACTTTGGAAACGAGTGTCATCTCCAAAAGTTGTGTCTTGTACTAGTTTCGGAAGTATTAAGAGCAAAGTTAATGCTACTAGATCAATCAGGATTAAATGCAATCCACAGATTAGCAGTTATTGCCATTGCAAGGTTGCGAAGATGTGAGCTAGAAGGGGCTTCAAACATAAAAAATTGATAATGTTCTGCCAAACAAAGGAAAAAAAGAGACTTTAGGGATCAAAGAAAATAAGTAAAAGAAGTCCTTCCTTTTCTATTCCTTCCCCCCCATAAAAAAACAAAAGCATAACTAAAAAACTAAAACCAAAACAAAATTACTCATGCCGTCATTAATTTAAGAATCCCTGATGAAATAGAAAGTATTGTCCTGAGGCATAAAAAGTGAGAAATGCATTTTTATATGTTTAGCAGCTTCTGCAGGTGGGCAGTGACAGTTCCAATAACCAGAAGCCCTGAATATATCCTGAGTAGATCCTCACTATGCAGGTAGGAGGATAAGAAAGAGAAAGTAACAGAAATCAGAGGGGTTATTTGTTGGTTTTTTTGTACACAAATTCAGCAGAAAACGTCCTCTACCTTTATGTTTTCTATTGTCACACTCATCATGTAGGCCAGGAAGATGATAGTGTAACACAGAAAGCAATGAAATTTCTCAAGAAAAATATTAATCATTTATATACTTGTCAGAAAGTTTTAGCTGTTATGTTCAAAATAATATATATGAAGGGATACCATGTACTATAGTAAGTGGGTTTCATTATAAATGACTTAAGATTGTGTAACTTTTTATTGAAATCACCAATATCACCACAAATGTGATTTGTACTATATTGCCTTTCTGCAAATATCATACCTCAAAACATGTTATACTTTACGGTTCCAAAACTTAAGGAAGAAGTGAAGTCTAGCAAGGATAATAGGTTAAAATTCATCATCAGTTCTTTCCTGGCTGCATATGCCTCTATTTCAGAGTATGCAATGTGTATTTATTGTGTATGATGTCAAAAGTAAAGGCCTGAGATCCATTTCATCAAAATAATTCAGCTCATATCTAATTTTAACATCAGTCATCAAACAATCTTAATAATACTGTATGAATGCTTTAAATTTTGTCTGTATTCATGATCCTTTCTATATTGCCATGTAAAACTTCCAGAACAATTGTTCTGGAAACAGTTCCTTGGTTTTATGAATGAATAGGTAAATAATTTGGGTTAGAGTTGGAGAATTATCCCCCCCAAAATGCCAGAACTTAGAATTTACTATTTTATATTCTCAGAGCAGGAAAAAAAAAAAAAAAAAAATTGCTTGAGTATGAAGCCAAGAAAAACCCAGCAGCAGCTTTGAGTAATCCCTGAACCCTTTCTTTAAGCTAAAGAGGAAATTTCAGGGATGGGTGAGAAAGTAAAATAAATGAAAACTGACATTCATCAGCTGTGAATGCAAAGTACACTACAAATGTTTTTAACTGGGTGTGCAGAACAGTGATTTAAAACCTAACGGATAATAAAAGCATTATAAAGTAGATACTGATTTCAAGAAGAAAAACAGTTTAGACAAGTAGCTACAGTCACAATATTCAAATCCTGTTTTGTGTTAAAGGAATTTTAGTGGCAATTAATACAATTGTTCTCTGTTGCAGATATAAGCTCACAGTACACAGCTGAGCCACTTTTACTCCAGAATGTGGCATCAGTATGTATTGAGAGCTTGAAATGGCAAAAAAAGTTTAATTTTCAGACTCAAATATGAATTTATGAGTAATCAAACAATTATTCATTCAAATGACTGATTAAAATCTCTACATCCAAGTTTGTCTGCACAGTTTGATTTTGTGAAGATCTTAAAGAAATTGTAACAGATACACTCATGAACTTTATATTTCCTTAAGATTCATAACATACTGCCTTACCATATAGATACACAGACATCCACATGCCCTCCCAAAAATATTTCCTAGGCTTTAAATCTGGTATTCTGCTGAAACACAAAGAACAAGTGTTTGAATGTTAACACTGCTTTGTTAACTTGATCCTTTTCAAGTGAGTTTGCTAGTAAAACACGCAAAGGTATAATCACACATATTAACATCAATGATGGAAAAAAAGTGTTTATTCTAAGTACTGTTAGGCTAATTTAAAATTTTCACTGAATTAAATTTTAACTTTGACATGGATGGGAAAGGATTTGGGTAAAAGCTTTTGATTTCACTAGGCTTATTTGATTAGAAAACACCTCATAATTAGACTGCAGACCATAAATACATCTCAGCAAGTTTTAAAAAAACCTAGACAAATAATCACCACGTAACTACAGCAACACTAAGCTGCAAGCCACAAACCAGGTAAAAAGATAAGTTGATGTTGGCTTGGGGTTTCTGAAGATCCTGCCTGGTGGTTTTGGTTGTTATGGTTCTATATGTATTCCATGGTTAGGTTGTGCTGAACCCTCTGTCTACATTTTTATCCTTTTGAATACCTAGCTTTAGCCTAAGTATGTCTATATAAACCTCAGTCCATGGCATTAGTTCTAGAAATAACACAATTTCTGCAGCTTAAAGTCATTCTAATAAAAAGGACTTAGATAAAAACCCAATCTAGAATGTTGAGTCATATTAGGCATTTAAAGACCTGAGTGAGACAGCTAGATTTAAGAAAAATAATAATAATCAAAACAAACAAACAAAAAAAACACTGCAGAGATTGAAGACCTCAATCATTTTTTAAATACATTTCTGAGAAATGTAAATTCATTAAAATATTAAGCTTTACATTAAATTCCAAATTTTATAGTACTATAAAGGACATAAAAAATAATCTAAACAAGAAGTTCCTCCTACGAATAATGAGAAAACAAACAGCTAGCCAGTTTTGAAACAATAGTAGACAAAGATCAAAGAGTTGAGAGGAGTTGAACCATACTCTCTCTAACTATCACAAAATATATTTGAGCCTGAAGCCACTCCCAAAGCTTTGTATCATATCCACCATTGTATTGCATAATTACTCTAGTAACTCCTTGTCCTGTTATGTTATTTCCTCCTTTTCTAAGGACAAGAGTGCTTTGCCTCTGCTTCTGTAATATGCAGCCAGGTTATATGGACTTGTCCTTCATCATGAAAATTCGCAACCGGCCCATGCCAACCAAGGAGAAGGGCTAAGATGCAAAGTATTGAATTACAAGTGTAAATATTTATTCATGCACATGAGGTGTCCCAGCCATATTGCATCTCTGCAAATGTGATTTTACAGAAGGCTTTTATACCCTTCAAAAGTTCACGTACAACATGATTTGTCTAATCAGTAACACCCACACTACTAATTACTAGTCATACTAAAACTTTGCAAAGCAACTAGATTTTTGCAGCATCCTTGCTGCTTGTCTATTGATCCAGATGTCCCTCAAGTCAGACTTTCTGTGGTTATTTATCTAGTACCCCAGGCAACACTGGGAGTGTTTCAAAGATGTGTTTGGGGGGCTGAGATGCTGGCATTATCTTGGTTGCCCAGGGTTATCCTTTATCCTTCATGGACCTTCTAAGCTTCTAAGTTTCAAAGAGGCAAAGTCCTTATTCCCTGGGCTGGGCTGTTGTTTAGTTTGTTTTTTGTAAGCATGAACAATGCAAAAGTGTTCAGTAAAATTCCAGTAGCTCATTACATTACAATGTATAACATGAACTAAGTTATATTAACAAAGATAATACACTTTCATGCTATAAAGACTGACTGATATAATGGTTAGGGAAGGGGATTTTCTTAACAACTTGCAACAATGGAAGTTGCTGTAGTTTTAGTTTGTAACTAGAAAATTTATTTTGAAGAAAGAATACTGTTCTTGACTGCTATCTCAAATAGAGCTGGCCAAACACTACGTCTTAAGGTAGACCTCTGTCCTGTTGCTGGCTCAATTGCACATGGTTAGACAGCTTTCTAAAAAAGGAAGCGCGTGGGGGGGGGGCGGCACGGGAGTTGCTGTTCCTTGATTTATGTAAAGAAATGTGCACCTCATTAGTTAAGATCATCTACTTGAACACAAAACCTGCCAAATCTGAAGACAAAATGATGAAAAATGTGCCAATGTATATGCATGATCATGCAACGTGCTTGAACTAATCAGTCATAGCTGAATATGAAATAGAATATGAAATATCTTGGGCTTTGTTAACAGTACATGGTAAATTATAATAGCATGAATAAAACAGTTTATGCAAATAAAGATTTAATGAAAATAATTATGATTGAAATTACTGCAGTATTGCAAAGATATATTCATTGGAAAGACATTTAAAATGTTAGTTGAACCAGCAACATCTTTCTAGTGTGTGTTTCTAGTCAAAGGAATATTTACTTTTACCAAATACTGCTGAATTCTAGGCGAATTTTGCATTAAATGTAACTGCTCTCTTCAAACAAGAAGACATTCTTGATAAGTTTGTATAGCATCTGGAGAACATCAGCAATGATGATTTGTAACTTTTTCACTAAATTTAGTAAATGTGATATAAAGCATTTGTGTTATATCGTGCAGGTCATTTATATAAAATATAAGATGAAAAAAGGTGCAAAAATCCATAAAGTTCATTTATAAGTTGCAACTATCTAATGTGAATAAGTGAATTCACTTTCAGAACTGTAAGCTCAATGTATTTGTAGCCACCTCTAGTAAATGCTGCTGTGATCATATTGTTGTGCAAATTGCATTGAAGCCCATCAATCAAATCTGGCACAGCACAGATTTCACATGGAAATACCATTACCTTTAAACTAACAGAAGTGCTTAAATCCTATAAATATAGATAGAAATAATGCACATAAAGAATTTTTACTCTGTGTTTTGTAGAAGGTTCATCTTGCAAATTCTGAGCCAGCCCAGATCCGGGGACAAAAACTTACAGGTCCATAAATGCAACACATCCAGCTGACTGGTAGCAGTTTTCACAACGCTAAAATGTCATGCATAGTAAAACACTTCTCAGAATTTTTAAGATTATGGAAGAAAAGCAACATATTTGCACAGATCACCAGTCAAACTCAGGTCAATATAGTTGCTGAAGAATTAGCATATCCCTATAATATTATCTGAAGAGTGTTCATGCTACATTTGGTCTACCATCTGCTGGGGGTTTGCGGTTTTGGTTTTTTGTTTGGTTTGGTTTCTATATTTTTTCCTCTGTGCTGTTTTAATGCTGATTTTAGGTGCAGTAAAATATTTATTGCATGATTTTTTTCCAATTCACAATATCTTAATTGAGTTAGAATTCCCTAACAAATGTGATTACAAGGACAATTGCTGCAGCGCAACTTTCTTCTTGCACAAATATAAATGCTGGAAGATCACCTGATAGAATGTGACAGCATAACTAGCAGTGCATTGTTTCTACTGCCCAACTCAAGGAAACTTGATCTGTAGAAAAAACCTCTCACTGTGCCAGACTTGAGTAATTGTCCATATATGGGCAACAGAGTAGTAATGGAGTGAGGATGAATTTCCATAACTGGTGTGAGCAGCCTCAGATAAATGAGTTGCCATCTCCATTGTTTTGCTTTAGGAAATTTAATATCTTCATTATCAAAAGATGGGCTTAGGCTGAATTTTCCAGTCTAGACAACAGAACACATGGAAAAAAGAACCTAGTTGTCTAGAGACTAAGCCAACACGAAAAACAGGAGTCCAGAAGTCAGATTGACAGAAATCTTTCCTAAGACTTATTCAACACTTAAATACTATAGAAAATGGATATTCCTGTAGACCCAAGTTTGTAATCCAGTTTTCCACAGACAATACAAACCTAGTTTAGATAATCATAAAGCAATTTTTCTTTCAGCAACAAATGGAAACTCTTTCCCAGTAGTCAACCACATTATTATCTTTTCAGTAATGCAACAACAGCTGTGATATCTCCTCAATATTTATTGTCTCCAACACGTATACCTTTTGTCTACATCTGTAAGATCCTACAGAATTTAACTGCTTTACCACCACCTTATGAAGAAAGGGTGAGTAATATCATCCTTTATTACTAAGGCCACATAGCTTATTTACATTGACTTCCTGAGTTGCTAATTCCCGTTTCTTACTTGGATTATTCTGTTTCCTCAATTCTTTGCTGACTTTTGATAATGTTTTGTTTTAATTTTTCAAAAGTACATGACTGATTTTTATTTTTTTTTTTTTGAGATTTCTGTTATTGATACTTAACAGACCATCTAAATAATTCTGTGTCATCCTGTCTTTCGGCATGAATTACATTTGATGACATGCTTGTCACTGCCAGAAAATCTGAATGGTGACAGGTCTTAGCTCATCAGGGTGCTGTTCTTCATTACCTCTATCAATGCTGATATGCCTGCCAGCACTGAAATCTCTAGCTGTCTGCTTCTAATTTTACTACTAAACTGAAATCCATTAGATCACAGAGAACTAATTGCAAGTCAGTGCATTTGAAATACCACACATAAATAAGTCATATACAAAGGAAGAGAGAAACTTCCTCTTAAAACCTAATACATACTCTTATAGTACCCTTGTAGATTGGAGGGCACAGTCTAGAAGATCAATTGTACTCATTAATACTGTAATATAGTATCAGCTATCCACTCTAAAGTGAGCAGCAAAACAGTTAAGGCAAATGAATATCTCATAGTCAGACTTTTGATTAATGTGTAGTAGAACAGCAAGTTAAATCTGCCATTTTCATTTTAATAGTTTTACTTCGTACATTCTTATCCATGTGTGTCGGCTTTGGTAATCTTGGCCATATTTAGCATAATGATAACTTCCTCACTATTTTTGCTATTTTTAAATGAGAGTCTGAAAGTTTTTCTGGTTTAGGAAACAGAAACAAAAATGAACTCAAAAGCTATTAATTTGTAGTAAGATAAGAGAAGTGTTTGAGCAAAAGTGCTTGTTTGTGTTTTGCGTTTCCTCTCCCCATCCTTTTCATGGAGAATTTGTTTCTTTTGCATTTTACATAACACTTATTCAAAGCATTATATTAGTTTAGGGTCAATATTCCTTGTTTAATGTTTCTTCCAAATGCAACATTACTGAATTTTATGCAAGAGGTCTAGACTGTCTAGTGCACAGGACAATTGTCAATATACAGTTTGAATCTTTCTGTACTATTCAGTGCAGATGAAATCTTTACATGAAAACATAACCAGATAATTTTTCTATTGAGCTAATACTTGAATTTGTAAGTATAATGCTGTGATGATAGGAACATTCATTTGTGAGTAGCAATCGCCTATCATCATCTTTACCAGCTGTGTGACAGCTCATCTCAGATTTTTCATGGGAAAAGACACCCTAGCCACAGTGAAGGACCAGCCCAGTTCCATAAATTTAGTTTAACACTGACCTCTGCAATGTCAGACAATCTGCTGCATTAAAACAATCCAGTCAGAAATCAAGCCTTCCAAATTTTATGCAGCAAATTCTGTCCCCTCCTCCAAGCCTTACAAAATCAAAAATCACATCACTGTACCTTTCCTTCACATTTTCTTTATCACCAATCTAACTCATCACAGCCGGTTAGCAGTTAGACAAAATTGTCTATATCACTGAAAGACTGCACTGCAGATTTTTGCAGGACATCTACTTAATTTCCGGTTCTAGAGTGCTACAAAGGCAGTACTAGAATTGACCTGGGGAGAGTAAGCAGAGCAAGACTTTAACCTCAATATCCTAATTTTAAAGGAAGGGTGTTCTATTAAACTAGTATGACTGAAAGTGACTTTTGATGGGGATGACTGTAGCCCATCATATCCTTTACCAAAGAACAATTGAATATGTAAGACATTAATGACAGTATTTCTTTAACACAATCTTAAAAGTTTTGATTGATGAGGAATGGTTTACTAATAGGTTGCTTCTCTAGTCAACCTCTTAGAGTGTTCAACTTTCCTTATTGTTAGAAATTGCTCCTCTAATATTAAAAAAAAAAAAAAATACACTGTTTTTTATCCTATTATGTACAAATACATTTGCAAAAGATGGGATAACATGCAAAACACCAAGAATTCTTTCTTTCCAATAGTATTTACAGAGATATTTCACAAAATGTTTGCTACTGGAAAGTCAGTATGTAACTCTTAGCTCCGCACATGAATGCAACAGTGTGGCTTACAGGATTATTGAGCTATCTGGAGTCATTCGTTTCCTGAGCCTGACAGTATCTGTTTTGGGGATTTATACCAACATCCATCATCAAGTTGCTTTTTCTGACAATTAGCCTGTGTGCTTGCAAAGATCCCTAAGCCAGAAGAGCAAATCCACAGCTGCAGTTCAGAGCTGCTCAGTAGATGAAGAAAAATGGGCATTTTCACATGATACTGTACTAGAACTGGGTAGACTTTTCTGCTATCACATGAATTGCCTTACCTGAATAAAGTGTTTCTGTGATGAACATTGGCACAAAGTTGACAGTTTATGCCTATGTCAACACTTTAGACATGAGAAATATGAGCAAATTTGTTGCAGAAAAGTTATCACAAACTGTTTAATGATTCAAATTAAATGAATGGAATTATATAGAATCATAGAATCATCTAGGTTGGAAGGGACATTTAAGAACATTGAGTACAACCATCAACCTAACACTGCCAAAACCACCACTAAACCATGCCTACTCGTCTTTTAAATACCTCCAGGGATGGGAATTCCACCACTTCCCTGGGCAGCCTGCTCCAGTGATTGATGACCTGTTCCAGTGATTGATGACCTTTTCTCTGAAGAACTTTTTCCTAATACCCAATCTAAACCTACTCTAGCAAAACTTGCCATTTCCTTTTGCCCTGTCACCTGTTACTTTGGAAAAGAGATTGACCCCCACCTCTGTACAGCCTCCTTTCAGGTAATTGTTGAGAGTGATAAGGTCTCCCCTCAGCTGCCTTTTCTCCAGGCTAAAAAAACCCAGTTCCCTCAGCCGCTCCTCATAAGACTTGTGCTCTAGACCCCTCACCTGCTTTGTTGCCCTTCTCTGGACATGCTCCAGAACATCAATGCCTTTCTTGTAGTGAGGGGCCCAAAACTGAAATCAATACTCAAGGTGCAGCCTCACCAGTGCCCAGTATAGGGATATGATCACTTCCCTAGTCCTGCTGGCCACACAATTCCTGATACAAGCCATTCTTGGCCAACTGGGCACACTGCTGGCTCATATTCAGCCGGCTGTCAAGCAACCCCCCCAGGTTCTTTTCCACCAGACCTTGTTGAATCTCATACCATTGGCCTTGGCCCATTAATTCAGCCTGTCTAGATCCCTCTGTAGATTCTTCCTACCCGCAAGCCCATCGGCACTCCTGCCTAACTTGGTGTCATTTGCAAATTTACTGAGGCTACGCTCTATCCCCTCATCCAGGTCATTGATAAAGACGTTAAAGAGAACCGGCCCCAATACTTAGCCCTGGGGAACATCACTTGTGACCAGCCACCAACTGAATTCTCCACAACATCTTGGGCCTGGCCTTGGGTTTGGTTGGTTTAATTCTGTATATAGTTGGGTTTGGTTCTGTTTCCACTTTGACAGAAAGAACTTGGGTTGTCATGATAAGCAGAATCCAAAAGGTTATTTTTACATGTAAACTAAAATGTTTCTCTTCATATGTATGTGTATATATGACACGTATAAGGCACAGCTTTTAAATGAAAGAGACTTGCAGTACTGGTACAAAATTGCCTATACCTATGGATGGATTCTGAGGTCTGGAATTGGAATAAATTTATCCTGCATGCATGAAAAACAAGTTGGTATGTATCAGAAGATAATCAAAGAGGAAGTGCACTGGGTATTCAGTGACAAGCAATTTCAGAGTGGACTATGGATATGTTATCAAGTGTTAAAACACATCATTTTATAACTTCGAATAAGTGACTAACATGACATTTTAAAGGTATGCAGCAAAATTAATTCCAATATTTCAGTATATCATTTATCACATAATAGGGACACAACCAACCTTGATGTCTTCCACAAAATATGGGCTTCTTTTCACCTTGTAACAGAGTACTGCAGATTGCCTTATAGCATAAATGAAATTAGCTGCTTCTACTTGAAAGTAAAGCTGTTGCAATTGTTGAGAGTACTCATCCTGCCATCAAGGGAAGTTATCTTCCTTCTTTCCAGGTTACTTCTCTTCGACACCTGTGACCTGTAGTATGAACTTAACTACTGAAAGTTTAATATACAATAGGGAATAACGTTAATATGTAAAGGGAAGAAATAAAGATGGTAGTTAGCTGTGTTACAATTTTCTTGAGAGCTTCAAACTAGTGGCAAAGATTTTCCCCTGACTGTAATTCGTAAAATAGTTCAATGCATTCTAGGCAAGTGTGTAAGTTTATTCAAAAGACAAAATTGTTTTAAACGTCATGCTCATTCTATCTGTATTGCCTTTTGTTCATGAGTTTTTGAGTAGCTCTATCACATTCAAACATTTGTTATAATTTGTTACATGTGGGCAGAACATGATTTGTAAAGCATCTTGTACTTTACAAGTTATAATTTTATATTGCTCATGGGGATAATTCTTGAGGAAAGGAATTGAAGAGAAAAAAAAGCTATTATATTCACTGCTTTTACAAGAAAAGCCGTGTGCTTTTACTATATAACTATCTGTATAGGTTTAACAGCAATTGAGGATCATTACACAGAAGTTTTTTAAGCCTAGTGGCTTGTATGTTTTGATGCACGAATACGAATATCCTATAAAAACAGCTCCTACGTGCACTTGGACAGCACTCTTCATACTGTACTCACAGCAAATAATGTCAAGATGCTGCATAAAATGAAAATGCATCCATACCCATGAAAATATGTAGAAGAGGATGGACTAAAAACTTAGAAGGTGTACCAAAGGGTACTAAAACATACTGCAAACACCAAGGGTCATGACAGATCAAGATATTTTATAGAGGAATTTTTAGAGGAATTCAGTCTTCTGATATATAACAAATACAGCCGATTCACAATTACATTTTCTGAAGTTTTTGAGATGAAATTGGAAAATATAATTTATAACATGGATTTTGATTAAGTTTACTATCTGTGTCAGGTTTAGTTTGGCTTTTTCTTGGACAAATCCTGGACTTTTTTTGGATACTCAGATGTTTGCATACCTAAAATTATTTTTTTTTTCCTTAACAGGAGAAAAAACTTTTGAAGACATACCTAAAAAGTTAAGACCAATTCAAACCGAAGCTACAAACAAAATATTTTTATGTGGCCTATTTTTTTATATCCCTGCATTTTTGGGGAGCACATTTAGAGTAGTCTGAGCACATACCTTAAAATAATAGACCAGGAGTTTTGGAGGAAGGGGGGGGTAGCACTATTTTGGGCATATTTATTTTTAAATACCTCATTTAGCAATAATTGTAACATCCTTTTCAGGTATTTCCTCTTGTAGGTATTTATGTTACTAGTTGCATTTTAACATACAGTTCTTTTCTTTTCCATGTGGGACTGCAGCTCAAAGAGGACAAATATGGGAAATATTGGAAGTTGTTAAATTGGCAATAGAGGAAGATAAAATGCAAGATCACCTCCCAACAGAAAATGCAAAAAGGTAGTAAGTGGTTAAACCATTAGGTCTTAGTTAATGGCTGTTTAATCATACAGCCAGGGAACCATTTACAGAATAAAAACCCTGTGTTCAAAAATTAACACTTGTGCCTTGGGAAAGAAGTTTACAATGAGTGTAAAAAAACAAAAAACAACAATAGGAAGATCAAGAGGCAAAAGACAAATTTCTGAAATACTCACTATTAACAGCAGATAAAAAGAAAAATAATAATCACCATTACAAATCTGAAGGAAAAACAGGGAGTGCAGGGAAATTTCTGTTTGTTACTTTTTCAGTTTTCTGAAATCTAGAACATCAAACACTTTTTTAAAGTATTTATAATAGTTCAGTTGAAAA
>NW_009648536.1:549357-604751 GCF_000708025.1 Charadrius vociferus
AAAAAAAAAAAAAAACAAAAAAAAAAAACAAAAACACAAACCACAGAGAGGAAAAAAGAAAAAAAAGGCTGCATAGAAAAAATCTCTTTGAGTAAACTAAAGGACAGCTCTTTTTACACTTCTGGTCCATCTCCATTGTCAAGTGCTAACAACAGGTCAGTTTAAAGTTGAACAGAACTCTCTAGATGCTCAGACGCAATAGGCGTGGTAGCAGACCAACCACCATTTACCATGAATTATCAAGATGCAGAAGAATGGTGCATATCCTCACATCCTTTAACAGAAAAACTAAGCAAGCCATATTGGAGTACCAAGAAGAGAGAAAGAAACACTTAGAATTAGACACTTGACACATACGTGTGAAAAAAGTGAACATAAGTGTAGAATACTAAAAATATATATAGAAAAAAATATATATATATACACTTTGTATCAAATTCAGAAGGCCCTGGGCCCAGATTAGGAAACATTGACTTCAGCATTATGGAGGATACAATAACTAGCCTATAAGAAAAGGGCTGTACCTTGAGCACAAGCAACCTGTCGGTCAATGTGTCAGCTGCTAGCATGTGAAGATCTTTCCGGCAGGGCTGGTTGTGAGCCACAACCTGTGGCGGTGCAATCCCCTCCAACCCCAACTTAGGCCTCCCGATACTTGGTGTGATTTCCTCCCCACCTGGGCCACATGATAATACAATGACCAGAACGATACATTATAGTCTAACATGAAAGAAAGAAAGAGTGGAGAGCAATGCACTAGAATACTACAGCCACACCTTAGTGTACCTACTTCCCATACCTCCAACCACTTGAAGGTGAGGAATAACGGACTAGAACACTATGGCAACTCCCTAGTGTGCCTGGTTCCTACAGTTCCCACCATTTGAAGGTAATAACTATAACTGATGACTTCTGACAACATATGGATTGTGCCTATAGGGAGGGGGCTACAAGGACCACAAGTCCTAGCAAGTCCTGGGCTTGAGGGGGGTACAAGGACCACAAGTCCTAGCAAGTCCTGGGCTTGAGTAAGCATGGAAGGTACTGACATACTACATTGTCCAAGCTGGGCTGGAGTGGAAAAGTACCTGACAAAAGTCAATTATCTTAGACCCTATAAGTAGCAATTCTAGTAAAGACCCTTTGAGCTCTTGTGGATCACAGTGTGCTGTGGCCAGTATCTCCCCTGAGTTGGGACACCTCCCAGGCAAAACACCTTACGGACTAGAAGACCAGAGCAAGACAACCTTTCTTGAGCCTCAGTTGTCACCTGTTGAGGAATGCCCACAATTGTGAGTATTTAATCTAACTCGAGAAAAGGGAAATTTTTACTATAGGCTCGCCCCTCTTTCATCCACCTCTCCACTTATATGTTTATGATAAATATACATCAGCTTTGTGGATGTGGATGTTTTTCCATTTGTCTGTGCATGTGTAGGAGTTAGAATGGGTACCCACTGGCTCGTTAGAGCTGTGCAATATTAAGACATCCTTGATGTCAGTGATTATAGACTGGGGTGGGATGGGGTGGGGGTGGAGAGTGTGTGCACTTATATGCTTTGCTTATATGTATATGCATTAATTAGAGGTTTGTGCTTTTGCTCATATACATGTGTATTGATTTGGGATACTTAATAGTAAGTTAATGTGAATCTTGCCATCTTCAAATCTGTAATTAAGTCGTTGTTCAGTTATTTAGTTAAATCACTGTGTAAGCATTTGTATCAGTTTATGATTAAGTGCTGTTAAAATTCAACCTCTTGATCTATCTCAAATTATTAATAAATTTTGAATCACTGCTAAATCATAACTGTGTCAAATACTTCCATCCACGACACAGGCACAGCAGCAGATAGGTGTCAGGTGTCAGAGCAACTCATGTCAATCAGCACCAGATGCTGGCGGCCCCACCTGTACTGGACACCACTGGGATTTATGGTGTTGATAACAAACTGGTGCTTTGGCTACTGCTGAGCAGTGCTTGCACAACATCAAAGTTTTCTCTTTTTTTTTTTTTTTGTTTGGATGGTTTGTTGATTTTGTGTTGTTGTTTGTTTTGGGTTATTTTTTGGGGGGGTGGGGGCCTTGGGGTTTGGGTTTTTTTGGTTGTTTTTTTGTTTTCCTTCTCTGCCTACCTGGTGAGTAAGCTGGGTGCAGGCAAGAGGTTGGGAGGGAACACGGCAGAGACAGCTGACCTGAACTGACCAAAGGGTTATACCATACCATATGACATAGTGTTCAGCTGTAAAGTCTTGGGGAAAGGAGGAGAAATGTGGACACTTGTAGTTATGGCATTTGTCTTCCCAAGCAGCTGCTATGTGTGCTGAGGCCCTGCTTCCCAAGGAGTGACTGGACATCTGTCTGCTGATGGGAAATGTTGAATGAAGTCTTTATTTTGTTTTGCTTGCAGACAGAGCTTTGCTTCACCTATGAAACTGTCTTTATCTCAACCCACAAATTTTTAGCTTTTACTCTTGCAATTCTGACCCTCACCCAACTGAGGGACAGTCAGGAAGAAACTGGGTGGGAGGCTCAGTTCCTGGCTGGGGTCAGTCCACAACAGACAAAAAGGCTTAGCTGGAGAGAGAGAGCTGACAGTTCAATATATGACCACTGTGTCAACAGTACTTACATTAAGATACTCTGGCTTTGCTTTGCTGACTTCTGCCTGACACAGAAAAGGAAGTTTTGCAAGGGATGGAAGACTTACATTCTTAAAAGGAAGCACACAATTGCCCTTTTCTCTTGCAAGTCAAAATTAGCATAATCTCAGTTATATCTCTGAAAACTCTTACCAAGTACACAGTATTTAATGTCAACAACTGCAAAACTACCACTCTACAATGATTACTGTTTTTCTCTTCACAGTTATGACTATTACACTGTGCATGATCCTTTGTTTTATTTAGTCTTCCAAATGGATCAAAAAAATGAGTCTAGCATTTGCTGTTAAAGGTAATAATCATCTTTCTGAAAGGCAGAGGTAATTTGTAGAATAAAATGTCTCGGGCTTGTTAGTTTTAAAAAGAGGGAATGAATCAGACCAGTTTTCTTCCCCTACTTCTCTTTTAGAGCCTGAATAAAGCTTTAGTTTTAATATTGTTCTTATTTGGAAACATGAAAAGTTGACAGTTGCCCGAACTGTTCAGAAAAGACATCTTTATGATAAGTACAGGTAATCACACAAACTGCAGTCTTTGAGAACAAGATTAAATCTAATGCCTGCCTATTTAGGCCTTATAGAAATTTTGTTTTAGATGTTTCATTCTCTGAGCTCTAACAGCTCTGCAGGAGACTCAAATTTCTAAAAATACAAAAATAAACAGGAATGCATAAAGGAGATAAAAGAGTGGTTTGTTTATAAGAAACAAGAGCATGCCACCAATTAGGAGGGTAGCAATGACACCAATTGATAGAAGTTGCATGTTAGCTGCTACTGGTATAGTGCAGGTTTACGCTTATATGTAAAATACATGCTGAGGCAAGTGGTTTGTTTTGTTCTTCTAGATAAGAAATTGCCAACATCCTCATTCTTCTACCTGACAAACTGTGTATATTATTTTCACTTGTATAGTTATTTAATCTGATGTTTGTTAAATTAGATACCTTGATTATGTCTTAAATTATAAAAAATGAACAAACAAATCTTGCAATATTAACTCCCTCCTTTTTTAAAATGTCTTTTAAATTGTGTATGACTTCAAAAGATTTTAACAAGTAAGCAGGTTGAAATGGAAGAAAACTTACATATTGTGAGACATCTCAAATAGTCTAGGCTGTGCTTGGCACCTTGATCTCTAGGGAATGAGGAACAGATCAAAGGTACATTTCCACCATCACAAGCCTTAGTCCAATATTACTGCTAATATATAATCACATTTGGGTTAGTCATCTTAAGAGTAACTCAGCTATGTGAGAATATTTGATACCAACACACTTTTATTATTCTGTTCCTTAGTTGCAATTTCATGTATATTGATGGCAAGTTGAATATGAGTCAACAGCATGCCCTGGCAGCCAAAAGGGCCAACCATGTCCCAGGGTGTATCAAGCACATCATAGCTAGTTGGTTGAGGTAGGTCACTGTCCCACTCTGCATTGCACTTGTGTGGCCCCACCTCAAGTACTGTGTGAAGTTATGGTCACCTCAGTATAAGGACATCAAACTATTAGAGTGTGTCCAGATGATAGAGACTAATATTTGGAAAGGCCTTGAGAGCAAGACTTATGAGGAGTGTCTGAGGTCACTTGGTTTGTTCAGATTGGAGAGGAGAAGGCTTAGAAGTGAGCTCATCACAGCCTACAGCTTCCTCAAGGGGGGCAGTAGAGGTGCTGACCTCCTCTGTCTGGTGACCAGCGATAGGACATGAGGAAATGGAAAGAAGCTGATTCAGGGGATGTTCAGATTGGTCATTAGGAAAAAGTTCTTCACTGGAAGAGGCTCCCTAGGGAAGTGGTCATTGTACCAAACCTGTCAGAGTTCAGGGAGCATCTGGACCATGCTCTTAATCATACGGTTTACCTGTGAGGAGCAAGGAGTTGGACTCAATGATCCTTATGAGTTCCTTCCAACTTGAGATATTCTATGATCCTATGAATTTTAAGTCATTCAGGAACATCTAAGTGTTGCAAAGCTGATAAATGCAGCTAAACCAGTTGTTACTATGATTTTAAATAATCTCAGGATTTTATTATTTTGGGAGAATTTCCAGGTAACTTGTCCCAGACAGGTCTTTATCCTGCATATATTTTCTCAGTATCACACATGCATCATGAGACAAGATGCAAGAATGTAGCCCTAATATTTGTGATTTGAAGAAGAAAGGCTGTTTTGTACAATGTAACAATAGAATGCTTTGTTACAAGTACTGAAGCACAGGAATGGGAAGGTTTTTCTAAAACTTAACAAGAGAACTAACTGGCTGTGCAATACATTAGAACTATGTCTTTAAACTTTTGTCTTCTCCAGTTATTGCCTCTTCTCGAATCAGAAATAACAATTCACTCTTTATGTTTTGCCCTTTATTCATACACACTCTTTATCTTCCTAGCAAAGTACATTTGGAGTAAATATTCATACAGTATTATGGCGAAATACTGACACCCCTAGGTATCAATTAATTTTCTTCAGTGCAGGGCTGAATGAACTTTGGAGGAAACTGAGATATCACACGTACGTATATATATGTATGTACATACATATGTTTTACTAGTCAGCACAATTAAACCTTTAAAGTAAGAATATTTCTGAAATACTGTATTGGGGACTAATTGACCGCTGAACTATTATATTATATTATCTACTCTGTCTCAACCAGTTTTAGGCTAATTTCTAGTGAAATAAGACAAGTTGTATGATCAGATTCATATCTTAAGTTCTTTTAGTCATTGTCCTATATTCTCCTTATGTCTAATAAAATGTCTAAACAGAAAGCTTCTGTTTCTTTGTGAAACACCTCATACAGGGACACCTCTCAAAAATATTCTGTCAAGGGTGGAAGAAAGCATCATCTTGAGTTTGGGACAAGATTAGATTGAGGTTTTTCAGGGGGTTGTACAGCTGACCATTAAACATTGAATACCAAGGAAAAACAAAAGTTGTAGGTAGTTCCACTATATTCCAATACATTGAAAGATTTTAGTATTTTAAATAACCTTTCTGTATTAGTTTTATAGGTATACACTTACAGAACAAACTGAAGCTCTGCAAAGAGTACTTATTCCATCTGCTTGAGTTACTGCTTCAGATCCATACCAAACACAGTAAAGTGATCATTTTTCTTATCCTATTCTCTCTCAGGTATCCCTGATGTATTATTCTGTTGCCTAAATTTATTTATAAATGCTTTGCTATGTAAATAACTGTGTATAATGTACAGAGTGAAAAGAGAAAGATATGATCCAGCTGTGAATTTGGATATACTTATGATCTGTAGATTGAGGGAAGAGCTGGGATGTCAATTCCATTTATTTCAGAAAAAGGTATACAAGCACCTACATCAAATGCACATGTGACAGTTATACCACATAATTTATTTCCTCTGTTATTCATTCATGTCTCTTTAATTTAGTGACTTTAATAATTCTGACACTCGGTAGTAGTGTAAGAATACCTGAACATGATCATAGAATTATAGAATCATAGAATGCTTTAGGTTGGAAAGGACCTTGAAGATCATCAAGTTCCACCACCCCTGCCATAGACAGGGACACCTCCCACTAGGCCAGGTTGCCCAAGGCATGATGATTAACTAAGCTTCAGTCATGGAACTAAATTATGCCTTCATTTATTTCTAGATTATTCTTGGATTACTATTTAATATTTAAATTTTTATTTTTATTGAAAACACAGTTTTAACACTTCACTCAAATTAAACACATCTCCTTATGATAATGTTTCTCACTGGATACATTACTCTGAGACAGTGTATGGTAGGCAGTGTAGCTACAAGTTTGTTCTGCAAACAGAGTCTGATTATCTGTTTTACTGGGAGACATTCAACTTCCTTTGCTGTGGAAATGCTGGGTTTAAATGACAAAGACAGGACTAAAATCCATTTTGTCACTGTATTAAACAAAATAGCTAGAGGAGGTCTAAGGAAAATATTGGACTGATACTTGAAGGTAGTCACCTGGAAAATAAGGATGCAGAAAACGTGGAGGCATTCAATGCTTTTCTTGCCTCAGTCTTCAATGCTAATCATAGAATTATAGGATTGTCTAGGTTGGAAGGAACCTTTAAGATCATTAAGTCCAACCATCAACCTAACACGGCCAAACCCACCACTAAACCATGACGCTCAACACCACATCTACCCATCTTTTAAATACCTCCAGGGATGGCAACTCCACCACTTCCCCGGGCAGCCTGTTCCAATGCTTAACAACCCTTTCTGTAAAGAACTTTTTCTTCATATCCAATCTAAATTTAACCTGGTGTAACTTGAGGCCGTTCCCTCTTGTCTTATCACTTGTTACTAGCTAGAAAAGGTCAAGTTCCACCTCTCTACAACCTCCTTTCAGGTAGTTGAAGAGACCAATAAGATCTCCCCTCAGCTTCTTTTTTTCCAGGCTAACCATAGACCTTGGGCTACCGGTCCCTCTCAGTTGGAAAACCATGACTTTCCATTTGTGGACCCTGAAATTTTAAGGGACAAGTTGTACCTGTTGAATGTTCATATGTCCATAGGGCCTGGTGGGATTCATCCTAGAGTACTGAAGGAGCTAGTGGATGTTACAGTAGGACCCCTCTCAATCATCTGCCAAAGGTCTTGGGAGTCTGGGGAGGTCCCCACTGACTGGAAGCTGGCCTATGTTATCCTATTTACAAGAAGGGCATGAGGGAAGCCCCAGGAAACTACAGACCTGTTCTGTTAGTCTAACCTCAGTTCCTGTAAAAATGATGGAGAAGATCATACTGCGTGCTACTGAAAGGTGTTTCAAGGACAATGCAACTGGGCACAGTCAGCATGGTTTCGCAAAGGGAAAGTCCTGTCTTGACATTGTTCTATGATAACGTCACCTGCCTAGTGGATGAAGGAAAGATGGTGCATGTATGTTTTCTCAATTTTGCTAAGCTTTGGATACTTTCCTTCACAGTGTCCTTCTGGACAAGTGGTCCAACTGTGAAATAAGCAGATCCATGGTACATTGGGTGAAGAACTGGCTGAACAGCAGGGCTCAAAGGGTTGTTGTGAAGGACCTACATCTGGCTGGCAGCCACTCAGTAGCGATGTTCCTTGGGGTTCAAATCTATAGTTAGTTTGGTTCAACATTTTTATCACTGATTTGAATGGAGGAGTTGAATGCACCATTAGCAGGTTTGTGGACAGTGCTAAAGAAAGAGGTGCTTTTGACTCTCTCAAGGGACAAGAGACCTTGCAGAGGCATCTAGATAGATTGGAGCATTGGGCAATGATCAATGGCATGAAATTTAACAAGAACAAATTCCAGATTCTGCACCTGGGATGGAGGAAGTACAGACTGGGAGAAGAATGTCTGGAGAGCAGTCCTGCAGAAAGGGATCTGGGGGCATGTCCTAGTTTGTGGTAAAACAGAACCCATTTTCTTTTCAGTAACTTTACTTTTCAGTTATGCCTCTTCTAACACTCTGAAATCAATGGTATTTTCAGATAGTATCTGCTTCTAGAAGATAAGGTCTGATATTTATAGTGAATACCAAGGAATGGTATGCAGAGATGCTCCTGCTTATAGTTATTGCTATAACAACCAAAGTCAGCTAACTTTGGTATGCACCAGCTAGGAGGATTGGAAGCAGAAGAGTAGAGGGGTCGCACCTGTGGGGAGGAGAGGTCAGGACAGGTGACCCAAAACTGACCAACAGGGTATTCCATTCCATCTACATCACACTCAATATAAAAGCTGAGGGATCAAAGGGTTAGCCCTCTTTCTTCAACAGTCGGTGTCCAAGGAGGACTTTGACTATTCATCTGCCTTTGATCCTAATCTGTGTGTTCCTGAATCGACATCTGGAATCCAGTTCACATCCATCAGTGAGTCCAGTTTGGGACTTTCCCAGTGCTTGCCAGTGACATGATCATCATCCTGGGAGCTTGATACGGTTTTGTGTATATTGTATATACTTCATTATTTTCTTATTATCTTTTCTTCTTTTTTTTTTCTTTTTTTTTTAATTCATATTTCATTAAAGTAGCTTAGTTTCTTTTCAACTTATAAATATTTCTCTCTTTCATTCTTCTCTTACTTGGGAGAGAAGTTTGGAATCATCTGTTTGTTCATTTTAGTGGCCAGCTCAGCCTAAACCATGACAGGGCACTGGTTGACAGCAGGCTCAGTATGAGTCAGCAGTGTGCCCTGGCAGCCAAGAGCGGAAACTGCATCCTGGGATGCATCACACACAGCATAACCAGCCAGTCAAAAAAGGGGATTACCCTGCTGTATTTAGCAATGGTGCAGACTCCTCTTGAGTACTGTGTGCAGTTCTGGGCCCACAATTCAAGAAGGATGTGAAGGTCCTTGAACACAGCCAGAGGAGGGCAGCAAAGCTGGTGGAAGGGCTGGAAGACATGTTCTGTGAGGAGCAGCTGAGGACTCTGGTTTTGTCTAGTTTGGAGAGAAGGAGGCTGAGAGGCAACTTCATTGCTTTCTACAGCTTCCTGAGGAGGTGATGTGGACAGGGAGGTGCTGATCTCTTCTCCCTGGGATCCAGTGACAAGATGCATGGGAATGGTTCAAAGCTGCATTAGGGGAGGTTCAGACTTGACATTTGGAAACATTTCTTTACCAAGAGGATGGTCAAAAAATGGAACAGGCTTCCTAGAGAGCTGATGGATTCCCCATGCCTGCCAGTGCCTTAAAAAGAGTCATTTGGACAATGCCTTTAATAACGTGCTTTAACCTTTGGTCGGCACTGAAGTGGTGAGGCAGTTGGACTAGTTGATCATTGTAGGTCCTTTCCAACTGGAACTATTCTATTCTATGCCCCACCATGCCATGCCTTTCCATGCCGTGCCATGCCATGCTGTTCCATCTCATTCTATAAAATCATAGAATTGTTGAGATTTAAATAAAGGGACTTCTGGAGATTGCCTAGTCCAACCTCCTTGCTCAAAGCAGGGTCAAAATTAAGTATTTGTTGCTACCGATTGCTACCATTCTTACCAAAATTTAAATGTTACAGATTTCTTTATAAAGAAGAAAAGTTACATTCCTTAAAGGATCCCAGTTAAAATACACAATAAAAATAACTGAAAGCTTTTTTAGACATGTGCCTTTATGAAGCTTAAACTGAGTAAGAAAAGAGTCTGGAAACTTTTACAGAAGCTTAAACTAAGTAGGAAAACAGTGTTGAGATTTTCATAAAGCACATAAAACTGAATCAGAAGAGAGATTGTATTTGCTAGAAGGCCAAACAATTCATCTGAGAATTGTATATAGTCCAAAAAGGAGTTGTAAAATGAATAGAAAAAAAGAAATATAAGACACTGTAGTGAAGTAATAGAAAGATATTTTTTTTTGTATGAAAGGACTATTAAGCTATAAAGGAACCAAGGTCATAAGTGACCTATAACATTGCCAAAAATTCTCAAAGGAATTACATTTTGTGAGCCATAAATAGCTACAGTAGCTAAAGCACAGATTCTTCAGTCACTATTTTCCTTGATATTGGAATTGTCCTGTGTTTTGAAGAATTTAAAAATAATTCAAAGTTAAATGAAATTTTATCTTAGTGGAGGATCACAGAATAATTTAGGTAGAAAACACCTCTGGAACTCATCTAATCCTTAATGGTTGATCTGGCTATCTGTCCTATTTTTCATCCCAATATGTCCCTAAATTTATTTCCTCAACGAAGTAGATGTTTTTTTGGAGGGTAGTAATGTACTATATAATACCATGTTTTAAACTTAAATTAAGTATGTTTCTATCATGCAAAATATCCTCTGCAATCATAAAGCTGTACATTTTATGCCTGGAAAGGATCTCATAAAAGCACAGTCCACCCTTCTTCTTATGAAGTGGAATGAAATCCATCAATAGCCTACAGAGACAGGTGCTTGTTTTAAAAACATGGAGTTTCCTTGTACCCTTCTAGTACCCTATCCACATGCTTAACTATCTTCTTGTCAGAAATTTTGTTGAAACATCTAAACTCAAGTGTATTTCTTTCAGTTTAAGATGATTAGCTCATGTATGCTTACCCAAGAGAAAAAATTTGAATGTTCTAGACCACAAAATACCATTAAACTCCTGCTGATTTTTTTTTCTACTCAAAACAGAACCAAATAAAACTTTCCTGAAAAAATGTCATTTTTTTCACCATCCATAGATTTTTTCAATCTATTATTTTTTCTTATTATGCATGTCCACAGTATTCCAGCAAAATTCCACAATTCCATTAGCATTCTGCCAATTGATACAGAAGAGATCAATACAATTTATATTCTGATGTTATAACTCTGAAATATTTTGGTCTGGTAAGAGTATTGAGTTTTCTATAGATACGTTTTGTACACTGCACCTCACTCCTTGGAACAGGGAGAACCCTGAAAATATGACAGGGTTGAAGAGAAAGTTTTTTTAAAAATAGTGGAGTAGTTTAAACGACAGAGAATATGTGAAAAGGCAATAGGGTTGGGAAATAAAACCGAGCATGGAAAAAAAAAAGAGGCAGAGATTCTTGTGCTTAATGTGTGCAAAGTATGGACTGATTTGAGAGAAAGATAATTTCAGGAAATGATCATGCACCTTCCTCCTCTTTGCTGCTGCATAGCAACAATTGTGGGATCTCAGTATACAGAATACCTGTATGTTACTTCCTATTTGACAGTTGGTCTGGACATTGGTGTTGGAATTCTTCTATTTGAAAATCACTACACAGGAAAGTGTTCTTATTAATAACATTTTATTGCTTTATAGCCATATGTCTAAAGTGCTGTAATTTTATACTTATGTCTACAAATGTTATCACATATAATCTACTTTCTCACTTTTTTCTGTGGTTGTCTTTTCTATATTTACAAAGCCATAGTTTGAATAATGCACAATTTTACTGTATAGCTGTCTTCTTAACACTGGGGACCCACCCTAGTGAAAAAGTGACACCCATATTGATAACTATCACAGTAAAAATATTTTTTTTATTAAGTCTAAAAACAGACTTGAGGTTTTTCCAGTATTCCAAAACTGCATGAAAGTAATGTGATCAGATACAGAAAAAAAAAAGAAAAAAAAGAAAAAAAAAAGTCAAATTCCTTTTAGAACCCATACCATAAATCTACAAACAAGACATGTATGGAGTGTGAAAAAAATATATCCCATTAACTTCCCAATTATGCATGGAAGAATAAATACAAATAGCAGTTAACTTGTAGACTTACTGTATGCTGCCTTATAAACATTATTATTTTATTTGTCCTTTAGCTAACAAAGAAAGTAAACCCTTACCATGTAACTTGCTAACACAACACTGCACTAAAATTCACTTCTATTGAAGTTTAAAGATACTCAAAGAAATCTAGATAACAGATCGCACTGATGTATCAAGATGCATTCCTGGAAGATCAGTGCAGGTACAGCAGAGGATAGTAGCCTAGGAAAACTGCTTTTGCAATATAGTAGCTCTGAGAAACAAAATAATGTCAGTATCAGGAAAATGCAACAGTCCTCAGTTTTTAAGGGCTTAGAGGGGTTTATATTCCTCTGATCTTTCCTTGTACCAAAAATAGATACTCTGTCCTAGTAAAACTGTAAATAATCAAAATCAATAGGAGATTTGTAGACTTTCAAACAAATTGAACAAATAGTTGCCTGAATAGATGTTACTTTTGATAGGAAAATCAAAACGCAAGCAGTATTTTTTCTCTATATTTTTTTAAGCATAGCTTAAATAAAAACTGTCTTTTTCCTTTCTCAAAATGTCTTTGCTTCATGATAAGTGGATCCTTTTCTAAGTTTAAAGAAGACATTCATATATGGAAAAAAAGCAGTTCCAATATCATGTGACTGACCCCAACCAAATATCCTTCAAGTGTGAAAACACATAGTAACAAAATAAGCTCAGAATTTCTTCAGAACAAAACCACACAATAACAAACAAAAAAAGTTCAGACTTCTTCAGGACAGAATTTTCAAATCAAGGCCAAAGTCTTGCTCAAGAAGAATTACTGTAGTTGGTAAAGTATACCAAATTCATAAATAAAAAGTTCAATCTATTTAAAATCTTTCTGATCTAAGTGTTTAAGAAGATGTTGTAGCTTCATAATAATGCCATCATTGGTGAGAAGTTTTCAAGCAACGGATGCTTGGTGGTGCACTTGTTTTCACATTTTTTCAGTCATGTTGCAGTACTCTTTTTCTTCTTTTTTTTTGTCAGATCCTTATCATTTACTTATGAATATATTTCAAATTATCCACAGTTCAGGATTGTTCACACATAGTAATATGCTTTGTAACTGGCATTTTGATGAAAGCATAGTTTAGAAATTTACTTAAAAAAAAAAAAAAAAGGGATATGGTTAGCATCAAAGTTATAAGACATGCTAATTAAAATGCATGGAGAAGCATGACCTTATAAAATAAAGCATTTTTGCACTTCATGAGTCATAGCCATTAATAAATTCTGATGTATACACAGAATTACTGTTTGTCTAAAGACACTGATGAAGGTCTCTAAGTAATAAACCAAAAGGAAGAATACAATATGGTCTTGAAGCCCTGTCAAAACAAAGCTAAATTTATAAAATATGATGAAGAAATATAAGGAAGTTGGAGCCTCCAATGATACATATTTAAAACGTAAATATTTTAATAAGTGAAAGCATAATCATTTATGTACTTGTTAAGCAAATGATTGACCCAGAAGATGAAAGTAACAGTATCAGTACTGTTTATGACCCCACAGTTAAAACAAACGAGGGCTTTCCTCTACAAGATACAATATTGAGTGTTTCTTTCCTGCCAGCCATTTATCATGTACAGCATCACCTCTCGCTCATTCAATACTCTCACAAATGTTTAGAATCACAGTTTTGATGTTATCAAGGAGTTGTTTAATATAGGTATTCTGAACACTTGAATACAATTATTTTATTAAATTGTTAAGAAACCAAACAGCCTGTGTTTATTACAAGACATGTTGAAAGGATAAGTATAATTCTTTTTACCTTGTCATCACATTTTCCCAGTTCTTTATATACGACTACCAGTATTTTTAAGCTCCTTTTATTATGGATCTAATTGCTCTTAATATATCTTAATAATAGGAATTAAATTACCAAAGAAAATTACGTTTAATATCAATACCAAGAAGTTAGCTTTATATTCAAGTACCATCACTTCAACACATTCTTCACGTATATTGGGAAATCAATTTTTTTTTTATTCATATAATGAGAAAAGTCACATTTTCTTTCAATTAATTATCTCCTTCCTTCTATTCATTATGTCTATTTTTTTTTTTTTCTGCATAGAAAGGAGTTTAAGGAACTTATGTTTAAAAACAGGTTAATTATTCCTAAAGCTAAACTAATTTAATTTTTACGTCTACTTCAATTTTTAGATCTTTCGCTGTGTAACGGTACTTGCAATATTTCAAGTCCTCATTGGAAAAACAGCTTTGGGTTAGGATCTACTGAATACGAGTATTCCTTAAAGTGTTTAGGATTAGTGGTTCATTGGATACATATTCTCCAACAGTTGTTTATTAAAGCCACTGCTTAATCTATGAAAGCTATTTTACAGGTATAAAATTAAAAGATATTTGAGTTCAGTGCCTAGCATATAAGTAACTGGCATGAGGCATGCCAGTTTAAAGCCATTATCAGTGGAAACAAAGTATAGCAGAAAGATGTATTACACAGAAATGAACTAGTGGAACAATTATTTTGGCTTTTTAGACTATGATATTTCTCATTTTGTATAACCTCTGTTATCCTATCCTGCAAAGACTCCTCTGTGCTCAGTTGTCCTTGCCCAAGATTTTGTGCAGGATTAAATGGCAAATTTTGGGCTTTACCTTAGCTATTCCTACATTTTGTTTCACTCTCTGTAACAATTTCGCTGTTGATTAAAATGCAAGGAACGGGATCTCTATATAAATTAATTCCTTACACTTCCTTATTACAAATGTTACATACTGTAGAGATAAAAGTAATGATTTGAGGAAAAATTTAGCCACAACTTTTATTCTAAATGTTCTATGCATATTTTTCTAAGCATCCTATTTTTTTCTGCATAACAAAAAACCCAATAATAACACTCAGATGACACCAAAAGTTTTGAGTGTACCATGGACATCTGTACTTTACCATTATTCCAAGAACCTATAAAAATAAAAAAATAATGTGGTACAGTACTATTTCTGTCGTGACTACGAAAAGTATGAATCAAAATCAAACTCTATTCTTCATAATTTCACAAGTTATTTTGAAAAATAACCTAACATAAAAATTTATTTTGTGCACATATTTTAGAACATAGGGGATATCACATGAACTTTGAAGTCAACAGCCAAAAGATAATAATATGGCTTGAATGTATGGACAGTGTTTACTGCATTTCTAGAAAGAATTGTTGTAAAGATTTACTGTCCGTAAACAGTTTCCCCTGAGTAGAGTGTTTTAATGACTCATTGCTTACCTGGGGTGACTCATCTTTTGAGGTAAAAAATCTGTTCTGGTCTCAGAAAGCAACCATTATCCCAAATGTAGACTACATGAAGAAATTAATAGTTTGAGCAGAAACGTCTCTGGAAGGTTTTACACTGGCTTAAGCTCCATTTGCTGTTGTGCCTTAGCCCCTGCATTTGCTGCATATCGATATTCATATATTCAGTCAACATGTAGCTCAGTTAGAGGGTGTTTCTCTGACTCTAGTTACCCAAATCTGGATTACCCCACCTCTTCTTGTTTCCAGCACGACAATACCGCATGGCTTTAAGTGAACATTAGGTAATCTGAACCTAGATACCATTGCAAGCCTGCCTACTCATCTTGTGTTCCTGAAAACTTAGTGTTGCAGTTCTGCAGTACTTAACTGGTACTCATTAAATGCTCCCACCTGTAACAAATTTTTTTGCAATGTTACTTTCCCTAACACTTAAACATTACACAATACATTTGAAAAATCAACACTGAAGTCAAGACATTCTGAAGTACAGTTAGATTTTCCTCAAAAAATTCAAACAAATGTTTTATATTTTGAACATGTAATGTTCTGTAATCTAAAGTTAATTAATTCTTTTTTGAAGGAAAATATATAACAAAACATCACTATTTTTCTGTGGAAAATTCTTTCTGGAGAACAGAAATTGATGAAAGCCTTCCAGGTGTTTAAGAGAAACCTGCCAGTAGCTGAATGATCTGTAAAAGTTGTTGTCAAAGTGAAATTTCTGTCTTAGAGAAAAATTATGAGATTTTCTTAGTATATATATTAAATTGAATTAAAGGTTCTAATGTCTCCTTTTGAAAATTATTCAGAGCTAAGTGATAAAGCAATGGAAAAATTTACATCAGAGGAAGCAATCCCATGCTGCTTGA
This sequence comes from Charadrius vociferus, assembly GCF_000708025.1. Lineage (NCBI taxonomy): Eukaryota > Metazoa > Chordata > Aves > Charadriiformes > Charadriidae > Charadrius > Charadrius vociferus. Next base: position 565,377 of record NW_009648536.1, read on the forward strand.
GTATATTGACAAGGAAACCTAATGAACTTCTTAGGCATTCTAAACCACGTCAATTTCTAATTTCAGTTACTTAATCCATACACTCATTCTTTTTCTTTTGAACATACAAAATGAATTAATAACTACAGTCACTGCAGTCATAGTTCAGTTTACATAACCAGTTGGGAATTCACAATCAATTAATATAAAATTACTTGAAGTAAAAGTACAGTTGCTACTACTGTAGATGAAAGTTTCTCATAATTGCAAGTAAAAAATGTTAGCAAGAAATAGCTTTTGAATATTATGTTTGCTATTAAACCTTTTTAAAAAGCAGGCAGCCTGTTCTCTGTAGGTTAGTATGTTTCCGTAGAATAAAGGCAAACAACAGAAACAACACATATAATATCAGGCAAGTTTACTTTCTCTCTCCACTGTATGAGCACTAAGATCAAAAAGTTCTTAATATAATTGCTCTGTTAGATATTAGCTGTCTTTTCTCAGCAAACACAATATTGCTGTAAAATGGCTAACATAAAATCAGTCAACAAACTGAAAAATAGAAATATATTATGACCCATAATGAGTATTTTAACTTTTCACAACAAAATCAGGATAATTATTCTGTAACTAGTGATAGAACTATTGAAGGACTTGCAGATAAGACTGCAGTTCCGATAATACCAGTCCTGAATTGTGTGTTGCTTGATGTTAGGCTACATTATGAGCTGGTGCATGTGCAATAAACACCAGAAATGCAGAATCTGAAAGAACAGAAAGAAGAGAGGATTGCATTATTTTATTTCCACACCTGCACATATGACATTTGAAGGTGGCAGCAGCACTGTAGCTCTAGAGTTCATGAAATATAGCTTTGGCTTAGCAATGAGAAAATGTTTTTCCTTTCCTTTCATAAAAGAAACACAAAGGCCTGGTGACTTCTCTTCTGCATCCTCCTGTGGCTATTTACTGCTGCTAGGGATGAGAGGTTATGGACTGTCATTGGAAATGCTTTGAAGTAACTGTGGAAAAAATAGCAATAAAATAGAGAAAAAAATCCACATCCTGAAGTAAAACAAAATATTGCTTTTACTAAATGAAAGCATGATTCTTTCACACAAGCTTGCTCATCAGTCACACAAAACCTGTGTTCAAACTCTTGAAAAAATGAATGAGGTGTGCATATGAATATGTACATGGCACTCAACACCAGATAGCTATCAATGCTTGTAAAATTACCAAGTTTACTAGAAGCAAAATATTTGAGTTCAAAAATTTTGAAGCACATTGCTTAATAGATAAGAAAGTTATCCAGTGAAGTGTCTCAAAACTCAAAGTTAATGTTTTCTTAACCAGCAAAACCCAATTAAGATTTTCAGCCACCTAACAACTGTGATGATTCATTAGAGATTTAAATCAAAAGTCTGTTGGCTAATTCAGTATTTCACTATTTGAAATAATTTACAGAGAAGCTGCAGTTAGAACAAGGCAGGTAGTTAAAAATAAATAGCTCATTTGGAAGTATCTTCTCTATTTGTTTTTGAACAGCTGAAAAAGATTGCTAACTAATGAACTAACTACAAAAAAGTTTTTTCTTAAGTCTTTCCTCCAAAATACATATTTTTTTTAAATAGCCAAACATAATTTGCTCTGCTTATTCATGTAAATTACTTATAACAATGTTTTTCTTAATTATAACTGGTTAACATAGTCACTTTGTTTCTATTCTGTTTGGATGCCCTTGCAAGTTACATATTGAAGCAAACATTTCTACATGGCCATACAAGCATTTTCAAAAATAATAATAATGCAGAACTATTCAGGTGAGTGAGTATTCATAGAAATTTATGTTTTGCAGGTGGGCTTAGGGACAAATGTTTGTTTTTGCAAGTGTTCACAGGAGACTGAAAATGAACTTTTAATACTAAATTGATGATATTCCTGTTTATCTAGCTTTTACCTATCATCATAACGAACTCCTGTTTATATAAATTAATAACTTAAATATTGACCTGCTACTGACAAATAAGACAGATAACTTGCCAAGTAATAAAACAAAAACCAATCAATCAGAACCAAATGTAAGTAAAAGTATCTTGATTTCTGTCAAGCTTTGGTTCTTACTACCTAGTCGGTATAACTATAATTTTTCTGTTAAATTCTTAAATTACCAGTGTCCATTGTTTCTAATTTTTAATGCATTAGAACCTAATGATATTTGTTTCCTCCTGATTCCATATCAACAGATATCATAGAAAAATATAATGTAAGATATGACAGAGTAAATAATATGAAAAGTCACAAATGTGCATCATCATTTTGAAGTAGGAATAGTTACAGAAAGTGATGCTTCTTAGAACATGTGATTTCTGTTAAATGATCATATACTTCAACCTCATGACTTGCAGTATTTACTTGTGTTTATCTTGTGCAGAGACATTAAAGAGTGTATATTTTACACATAGCACAAGTGAATCTTGTCATAGGGCAAAGGTAGATTAGCATGGAAAAAACAAGAATGACCGCTTGGAAGCCTCTGGCTTGGAGGACTTGAATACCAAAGTCTCTGAAAGCATATCTAGGCTTCCTCCTTTTCACTTATCTACTGAAGTATACATATAGCCCTGTAATGTTTTAAGAAACCCATAATAATTTATTGTTGTCTAGACAATCATTCAATCACCCAATAACCCCTCCCCACCCAGGAAAGGAATCGGAAAAAACAAGGAAACCTGGGATTTGAAGTATAAACAGATTTAATAGAGTAAGATTACATAATTAACATTAATACCGCTTAAGAACCAATACTGATCCCGATAATAACACAGAAGATTCAAAGATTGTACTCAGACAATTATATCAGTGGGAAGCTGTGCAATCCCAGCAGGGGACAGCAAATGTCCGACACTGCGAGCACTACAGCTTCAGGAGGAAGGAAAAGCCTCAGGGGTCCAGCACTGGGGCATGAAGTTCTCAGGATGGCAGCCATTAAGGGAGAGAGCTTCACAGCAGACAAACTTTCTAATTTATAGTGAATGTCATGTTCATGGTATGAAATAATCCTGTTGGCCAGCTTGTGTCAAGTGCTCAGGTCTTGGCCCTCCTCATCCCTGCACCTGGGAAGCTTGAAAACACTGAGACCTTGAAACCCACACACCATAGCTGGCTAAAAAGCAAATATTTTCACAAATTCAGACACTAGAGTCCTCCAAAAGTGCAGTCCTCCCAAGAATTAGAAGAGAAATTAGTCCTGTGTTGCTCAAACCAGGACAAGCCCATAATAATTCACTGGAACAGGCTGCCCAGAGAGGTTGTGGAGTCTCCCACTCTGGAGACATTCAAAACCCGGCTGGACGCTGTCCTGGGCAACCTGTTGTAGGTGACCCTGCTCTGGTGGGGGGGTTGGACTAGATGATCTCCAGAGGTCCCTTCCAACCCTAACCATTCTGTGATTCTGTGATTCTGTGATTCTGTGATAATTTAAAATGTTTCAGAGTAAAATGTAGAGTCATTCTAAACTGCACAGCATTCAGTAGAAATTCCATAGCACTTGGTGTTTACTGAGTGATGATAATTAAATGAATTAAATTTTTCAAATACCTTATTATTTGAATAAAAGTACTATTCCATTCTAAATTTATCCATCCTGAATTCTAAGGCAACTAATATTTTGTCCTCCTTATTCACATTGTGTAGAAAATTCATCTTGATGAAGGTGTTAAGGTTAGAAGTTGTACTTACACACACTTTTTGCCATAGAAAATTTGAAAGCAACCAGTGGAGGACAGAAAAAAAAACTACATGGGGAAGTAGGAAAATATGTAATTTTTGATACTTTACCAAAAGAAGAGTATCAGAGGAGTATAAAAAATAATTGTAAGGTTTTCCATTATAAATATTTATTTGCTTATCTATTTTTCTTGGTGAGTTTCCAACCAGATAATCCACCTATTTTGAGCATGTAAATGTCTCTTAAATCAAATTAGCATTCTCTACCATTTATTTGATATTATGCTCAGAAGAATAAATATCTTAAATTTAATGGCTATATTGGCAAAATAGATACCCAGAAGTTAATCCTGAAAAGCATCAATGATTTTTCAAATTTAAAAAAGAACCTTGATCTTTCTCTTTTACCACTTCTTGTTCCTCTTATCCTAATATACTGGATACATGGTATAAGGTTAGACTACCTCCTTGTTTTTTTTTTTCCTTTGTTTTTTAATCAACCAAGTGAAACAAAGACTTATTTAATTTATTTTTTTTTTTTCATTTTAGGACAACTGGCAAACTGTTAGAACAACAGTAACAAAACCAGAAGTTGAACATGGAAGGGGAAAGAATCCCCCTCAAGAACAGACCATCAAGTTACTCATGTTTTCAGAGAGGAGAAAAATAAGACAGGACAGTAATAACAGCTTTCAGTAGCTGTTCAAACGGAGTAGGAAGACCAACCGAAACTCGTGACAAACAGATTAGTCGTATAATCCAGACAGACCCTCTAAATTATTGTTATCTGTACTGAGGTACAAACCATTAAATGGAACTTGGCAGATAACAAACTGTTCCTGCCTAGAAACAGAACTGTCCGTGTGATGACTAGTAGATATAATCCATTAGGATTTACTTTCAAATTATCAAATGTCAGTGGAGTCTACTTACAGCAATGTAAAGTCTGGTCACCTTATCAAGATTTCCCATTGTATATGTTTGTCTTTAACTAGCCAAAGTCTTTAATGGAAAACCATATCATGTGAGGAGGATAGGAAAGAATATTTCTGAAATCTCTAAAACATTTTATCTACAGCACTTAAAATAGCTGTTCAGTAGTCTGATGGCGTCTCCATTGATCTGGAAGGAAGAAACCAGTCAGGTGAATAATAACTTCATCTGCTGCAAGGTTTCCCTAACATCTTCATTTATTGCATGAATGCATCTTTCTATTAAATTCTCCTATCTTTTCCTTTCACAAAGCAGTGAATACTATACCACCTCTTAAGTTATCATTTCTAAGGCTAACTCCAGTTAATTCTTATCATAGATGGATGTATTTCAACACAGACTATCTCTGAGAAATATAATAGTGCCACACCTCATGTGTACAGGCCGTATCACCATAGGTGTTGCAAATAAACTCCATGTTCCTTTCAGAGTAGAGGTAATATCCTTCCGGGTTACAGAGAAATGATAGAATATTCTTTTTAAATGAACAAAGTTCACTTTTAAATAGAAAGTTTGATGAATGCAATGCTTTAAAGTCATGTTAACCAAGCCTAACTTTTCAAAGAACTGTGCAATGGTAAAGCAGAGAAACATCTTGAATTATACCTTTCTCTTTAGACTGGTTTCTTTTGGAAACAACTGCCTTCTATAATCAAAGAAAAATCATTGTTATATGCAGGAAAACAAAACAAAACAACAACAACAAAAGGTTAAATTAGTTTTAGTCCATAAATTATAATGCTTCTCAATAGTATTTGAAACTTGAGGGCAGAGATTACCAATGTAACAAAAGAAAAAAGATCCAGATCATCTAAGTTGCTTAAATAGCCAGCCATCTTTTGAATGTCAAACGTGTTTTGAATAATTTATGTGTTTAAAATTGTAGAAACAATTTAACAGGGGTGTCCCAGTCAGATTTCAGAATCTGTCTTTCATTATTCCACCTCTATGTATTGACTCAGAAACGCCTCCATCTTTAAACAAAAGGGTCGGCACATTTTTCTTTTTTTTAACTTCTCTGGAAAAAGGAGGAAAACACAGCAGAAAGCAGAATTCTTGAAGGACAGGCAGTTTCAGTTCAGCTGCCAACTGAACAGAATCAGATCAGATTGTATGGTCCCTGTATTCGATGAGAGTAAGCAACCATTCACTGAGTTTCGGGTTAACAGTACCTCAGTTTCCAGGGACTGCTGGGTTAAATCTTGTCAATAGAGAAGCCCTTAATCTCAGTTATTTGAAGTCATTCTGGCAATGCCTTTTGAATGAGGGAATGATGCTATGGTCCTAATGGCTTGGGAAGCAATAACTTCAAAAATCCAAATGATGCCTGTGATAAAATAAGTTTTATTTGGAGCTTTACTGTAATCAGTTTTTAAAATATTTAATTAATGTATAAGTCTGTATTTTTTATAAAACGGGGATAATTTAGTTTTAAAAATGGATTAACAGAAAGAAGTATGTACATTGTTTATCTTGTCACTGAATTTATACTCGATAAATTATATTGCCTTTATGTTCACTCATAATTCAGTTTTATAGAGTCAGGTTTAGATTTCTGAAGTCAACTTTTGCAACTGCTGGTATGTGTATCTATTTTTTGAATATTCAATAGCAGTAGGGGTCTATGTGCCATCTTTCAGTGACAAATCCAGAACTACTCTATAAAAGGGAGAACCCAATCTTGTTTGTTTGTTTCCATACATTACTATAAGTTCAAAAGGCCTCTTAGCCATTTGATGATCACTTCACATTTAATGATGATGTAGCTAGAATATCAAATAAAAGATAGTATTTTCTTTAAAATGTATTTTAATTTCTGAGTTTCCTTTATTGGCTTCAGAAATTATCCCAAGGACTTCCACATCCTTTACAAATTCAATTTTGACTTCCTAAGGCTTTTTGTTTGGAGTGTTCTTTGCTTTTGCTATTGATATCATGGGATAATACCTAATCTCTGTGAACAAAAGCAGTTGCTCATCCTGTAGTTAACAGAGTAACACCCACTGGAACTCTTTTTTAGACATAATGATCACTGCTTTCTTGAATGTTCTGTTTTATCAAACAATTGGTGTAACTATTTTCAATAAGAGCGACGCTTGGTATGAAGTACATTGTTAGAAGTTAATCTCACACTGACGAAGGCCTCTTCATCCTTCTCCTGTCTTCTCATCTGCCTTCAGAAATGTGAATGCCTCAGTTGTGAACCACTATGTTTCCAAATAATTGTCTTTTACAAACATGGTAGACACAAATTGCTTCTGTGTGAATAACTCAGCAAACGCAAATGCTTAGTAACAGACTAGCTCCCAACCCAAAGTAGTTCGGGTAATGTGAACATGGAACAGCAATAAAAGTTAGTTCTTAACCTAAAACCTTGAAATAATGCTGTATTTGACATTATGCGCATAAAGAAGAGTCTTTTGCATTATTGGCTTTACTGTGTTATTCACCTGGCCAGTTTCTAGCAACCGTTTTTAAATAAAATAGCAAGTGTTGAAAATCCTTCTTAACCATGCTTCCTGCTGCAGGTTACATGGATTTAGATAGAATGGAGAAGTGATGAATAAATGCTGAAATATTTTTGTCTGGGCAGTGTATTAAAAGATTTGGAAAACCTGCTAAAACTATGGCATGGATTTTAAGATGCATACAAAGCTGAAGGTACTTTTTTTTTTTTTTTTTTTTAAATAATGTTGCCATTGTTACCTCCCTGTTTCTGCTTCATTTCTAGGCCTTTCTGATACACTTCTTGGTTTTTTTTGTCAACTCTTCAACATTTTTAAAGCATTAAAAAAAAAAAAAAATCCTGCTATGAAGAACAGAGTTTATACCCATAATCATGATTTTCCAAATCTCTTGTTCGTTAAAAATGTGATCAAAAAATGAATAAACTCCTATTTCATAGAAAAAAAATGTATTTTTACAGAAATTTTGTTATCAGATGGTGCTTTTCCTCGCAATTTACTTACACACTTTCTGCTCACTGTATCTACAATATCTTGCATTCAGCCTTTGGGATTTGCACATAGTTAAGAGGCTAATTAAATGTCCAGTTTCGGCTTCATCCTGCAATTTTATTGCTGTGATGAACTCCAACATCTGGTTGGAGTCAGCCAGTTCTCAACATTTTTTGTCTGCCAGGTCTTACCCAAAGAGTACCTTTCTAGTAATTATTTTTACTTCTTCCTTTTTTTTTTTCCCTCCAGAATTATTAATTGTGTTAGAATAGATGATTCTTGTGTGGGTGTACAGAACTAAATACACGGGGCAAGAGTGCCAGGAGTTCAACCTGCCATCAGGGTAGGTATCCAGGAGCAGGGAGCAGCAGAGTGAAGAACACACTTTGGCACAAGGAGTCAGAAAAGACTCTCAATTCAATATTTACAAATTACCCCCAGTGTCCTTTTAGGCTCCACTCCCTAAGCATCTAACTCCTTTTGTACACCAGCTATTTGTTACATAATCACAGAATCACAGAATTTTCAGAGTTGGAAGGAACCTCTAGAGATCATCTAGTCCAACTGCCCTGCTAAAGCAGGATTGCCCAGAGCACATTACTCAGGACTGCGTCCAGGCGGGTCTTGAAAATCTCCAGAGAAGGGGACTCCACAACCTCCCTGGGCAGCCTGTGCCAGTGCTCTGTCACCCGAACTGTAAAGAACTTTTTCCATGTATCGGAACTGAACTTCCTATGTTCCAACTTGTGCCCATTGCCCCTCGTCCTGTCACTGGGAACCACGGAGAAGAGTCTAGCTCCATCCTCCTTCAACCCACCCTTCAGATACTTGTATGCCATAATAAGGTCTCCCCTCAGCCTTCTCTTCTCCAGGCTAAAGAGTCCCAGCTCTCTCAGCCTTTCCTCATAAGGGAGGTGCTCCAGTCCCTCAGTCATCTTAGTTGCCCTTCGTTGGACTTGCTCCTGCAGCTCCCTGTCCCTCCATAGCAAAAGCATATTTGTCCTTGAGATGAAGTTCCATTTGTCCCCCTTCTCAAAAGCTACACTGTGAGCAGTGCAGTGAATCCTGTGAAATCTCCAGTCTCTACTCCAACCAGGGAAGAACTGATCTCAGGTAATGGGGTTCCCTGCCAACCTCCCAGTCAGCCAAGAGTACAAAAATGGAGAGAAGCACCACCTTTTTTAGGTGCAGATGGCAGTCTGCAGGGAGGCTACATAGCTGTCAGGTATGTTATGCATCCTTAAAACAGTGCAGAGTAAGGAATCTGTGAGAGATTCTGCACAACACAAAATTGACAGCTGGACAGTGTACCAGTATTTTCTGTGGGGAAAAAAAAAAAAAAAAAAGAGCCAAGATTGACAGAATGAACAAAGGTGCTTGTAAATCATAACAAATGATCATCCTCACATTTCCTATAAAAGTATTTTCAGCTGTGCACGTGCCTTTCTGTACTGTTACTGTGTAGACCCGGTACAACTGAAGTGGATGAAATGTTGCATCAAAATAATAACTTCTGCAAAGTATATTCACTAGTTACATCACAAGAGGTTTGAATAGTTTTACATAATTCTGGCCAATAATCTAATTTTAAATAGTTATTCAAGTTCCAGTTTCAGTCAGCGAAGACAGCGTAGGGGCACTTCATCTCATCTGTTTGAGTTGTAAATGAGAACAGGCACAGTGGGAGATACTTCTTTCTTACTGTTAGCTCTACAGAAAACTTCCATGGCTAGAATCATAACTCTTAAGATATGTAATGGTATTATTTCATGGTCTCTTACCATGAAAATGCAGACTGTAGTCACTAAACCCTAAAGAAATAGTGCTTATGGAAACTGTTTCTTTAGAACAACGAACTCGACTTTACGGCAAGGAGAAGGACAGAAGTTGAGTGTTGAGAAGTTGAGAAGCAAAGACCTGGTAGCCAGCTGCAAGTTCAGACAATACCATATTTTCAAACAATCTCCTGACCTACTTTGTTCTCACTTACTCATGAAAAAACCTGCTACTCTCACAATATAGTTAGATAAAGACACAAAAAAATTAGGAATGTTTTTTCACAGTATGGTGAAATAAAACTTCACTTGGGAATTACAATAAAAAACATTTCTGTAGACAATAGGAACTATTAGGGCTGAAGTGCTCTATATTAAAAGAAAAATTGCTTCTATCAAGATCTAAAAAAATAAGAGTTCTGACAATATTCAAACCACCCCAGATTATCTTGCACTTACACTTTTTTATTCATATGCAGAATTCAGCAGCAGATCTAATACCAGTACTAGGAAAAGAAAATAAAATCTTCGTATCTTTGGAGAAAACATTGATGCTACCTAATTCCCCATTTCAGGCTACTAATGTTCTTGAAGTACACTTCCATTACCATATTAATGACAAAGTTGCATGGACCACTTGGATTCCAAAAACATTCATGATGGAGATGACAGAGACCAGTTATCTCTTCCCAGAATGAAATGTAGGAGGGTTTTATTGCCAAAAACAGTCTGCCACCATTTTCTCAATACTTATTCACTGCACTGGCAAGGCTGACTTCTAATTAAGTAATGGATAAATGTGGTTTTACTGATTGTGTAGATTTTAGTTCTTACGATGTATTTTTTCTAATATGATACAGTTTGTTCCAAAGATCCCTACAAAATCTGTAACAGGAACACTAGTGATTAATGATTCTAAATGAATAGATGAAAATGAATCTAATCTTATGGCCTATAAGATCACAGCACTGCACTATAAGGTCAATGCACTGTAGCTAGAACAGATTTTCCTTCTCTGTCAATTTATGCTTGCTATGTAATTATTCAAAAGTGAATGACAAAGATTTTAAAATTTTGCTAGTTGAATTTTCTTCCAGATTTGTAGCTTAACAGTGTAAACACATTTCCACTTACACAAAAAAGTCAGCTTTCAAGCAGAGCCTAAGTTAAAAATAATAATAGAAAAAAAAACCCAAACATATTCTAAAATCTACAATCTAGCTGCTGCTACAGAATGAGTTAAAAATTTGAATACCTTGTTGAGGTATACGTCTTGTATAAAAAATCTGTGTTATACTCATGTTTCAAGTATTTTAGTTACAATAAAGGTGTGCTAGATCCCTACAAATTCTATGTAACTGCAATTGTTTTTTTGTCAGCTAAGGCATGATATCGCTTGTAAGACATTGATAAACTTTGGGAGCTCTGCTATTCTCTGCTTTTAATCTTATTTGAAAGATAAGGTATACCTCTCCTCTCACTAAGACTGGCACCAAAAATCCCACTGTCCAAAACCCAGGAAAATTAGTATCAACATTTTTTTCAAAATTATTTAAATACCTGAAACCCAGAAAATTTTAGACATTGTGAACTAAAGAAAACAAGCCAGTAGTGTGTTTTCATTTGAGAGGGATATCAGTCTAAGGTTAATTTAAATATTCTTACTGTCGAGAAATTAATTATAGATGAAACCAGATTCTATTGTGTTCTTCCATTACGGCTGTTAGTGTTTTCTTTATTAGCAATAAAACTTTAAATAATGTGTCCTTGGTCTATCAACTTAATTCCCCTGTTTAATGGACTTCGTGACCATATCTTGACAGTGACAGATGATTCATGAGTAAGCTATAAACTAAGGAAGCTAATCAAGGAGATTAACTGTCCATTCTAATACAAAAAAAAAAAAAAAAAAGAAATTAAGGGCAAGCTTACAGTTTATTAGATGAGCACAGACCAGCAGACAACCTTTTGCTCAACTGCAGTACAACATACAAAATATTTCTATGTAAAATAATTATGCACATGAAAAAATTATACATCTTCCAAAAGATCCCCGTATTTATTCTTTCCAAGTTTATTCCTTTTTTTTCCAGCAACAGAAATAACATTTTTTCAGACTTAAAAAAAAAAAAAAAAAAAGAGGGGCAGATTTCATGTTTGATCTGTATTTCTAGGGATAAGATTATCTTGTTCCTTCAGCTTTGTCTCTTTTTGACAGTAAATAGAAAGGTTTGTGGAGTTTTTTACAAGATGATCATATGAAAAATATTCCTTGATACTATATGAACACTAAGTCCCAGAATAAACAGAAAAAAAATTATGATCTATCATTGCAGGGCACCTTATGCTGGCCAAGAGTTCCTGGAATAATTTTCATTACAGTGTTACATAGACACATACAAGTCAAAGAAAGTTTGACATTCAGCAAAGAAATAATTACAAATTTCCAAATAACAGATGCTACTAAAAATAGCTTGTCCAATTCAATGGTAGAGTTGAATGCAAGCAGTGAGCTTTCGCAAGTTGGTCAGGAACGATAGTAAGGCACCACTGGGAATAACACCCTTCTCTACAGAATGCATCATATTTGTGCCAAGCTAGTGAGACATGAGTAGAAGTTACAGGGCTGTGAGGCGAATGTGATTGATGTTTCTTTTATAAGCATAAACAGGACAAAGTTGTTGCTTAAAGCCAGAATCTTAATGTGTCTAATCCATCACCCAATGGAAAAATAAGTAGCACCTGACAAAAGGGACAGCATGGACTCAGTGAGCCCAAGTAGGCACTTATCCTTGGACCAGCACAGAGACATGCTTTCACTAAATCAAATCTGAGAAGCAAGTATGATTCCACAAGTCTTGATCCTAAAAGCTAATTTACCCTAATTCGAATCATCACTCACTGTTTTTCTCTTCTTTTTTTTTCTTATTTTTCAAATGACTTCATTTTCTTGCTGTGATCTTGATTCTTTTGCATTTCTATTACATATTTTAATTGTTTTAAAGGCTTAGTATTGTGGAAATGCTTTGGAATCAACTTTTGATTTGACCCAGTTTGTTAATTTTAAACTTTTTTAAAAGAAGTAATATTAGCAATGCATTAATTTTTCCTTTTTTTGAATGCACTTTTATTTTTTCCTGATTAGATAATTATATAGTTTTCTGTATGTTTCTCTATGCACTATTTCTGTATTATTTTTACCACTTTTTTCAGTTTCCTCTGCTAGACTCACAATGTGACTGATCAATAAAGCCCTAAGATAGAATAAAGCTCAGAGGAGGTGGGCAAGGGTGATGTGCCTGTGAAGCTCAGGGAATAATGTAGGGTGTGAGGGACCACAACTGTTGTTGTTGCACTACAAGGTGACCTTGATCTCAACACAAAGGGAACCAGAGGCCTTTGTTTTAGATAAACAGCTATGAACTAGTGGTATAAATGTTTCTCCCTGAGTTCATTAAAAGAGTGTGAATGTCTCCCAGAGTTAGTCAGACCAGCATGGGGAGAGTGAATGCTCGCTCAGCCCAACACAGAATATAACAACCAGATGACCTGCAAAAGAATTTTGAAGACAGCAAGGGGCTTGAGATGGCATCAACCCTCTGATTCCTTCCCAGCGACTGGGGACACCTAGCCTCATGACAGGAAGCGTATGGTAGAGACCGGTTAGGGGAATCACATTGTTACTAAAATCGGCAGAAACAAACTTTCTAAGACTTAATTTAAGTTTGGAAAGCAGGCACTTTTTATTACGGCGCCGGACGCACAGGGGATCACTCCACCTAGTGTGTGTACTGAGGTGCTCCACTACAAAAATTATATACCATCAAAACATACATATTCATCACATTTCCAGAAAATAATTAACATATTCCGAAGATTCCCAAGAGGTCATTAATGTATGTAAATGTCCGTGACGCATGCGCTTTCAGGTACACTGGTGGTCGTCCAGGGTCCTCTGGTGATCGTTCACAGTCTTCCTCACTGTGTCTGCTGGTTGAATCCAATTCTTGTGCATGCTCAGCTTGGTCACAGAATCTTGCCCTACTCATTAATCTTGGAACCTGCAGAAGATTTTCTCGGTTTACTAATCAGGCTTACAATTTATCATTCTCTTGAAGTTACATTGTTCAACAGTTAGTTCAGATTATACTTAGTTACCAAATACATGTTATGGGTTTGATTTTCATTGATTAGTCCCTTGATTATATATATTACTATCAATATTCATATTCAAATAATCAATGGTTATATCTACTAATATCTATTAACTCATTTCTTGATATTTAAATCAAAATGGGAAAGGCAAGCAGGGTCTCTAAGCAGCATCATTGATGCATAGCAGGTTTCTATCATCACTAGACTCAAACAAAACTTATCTATTCTATTCTTCATTGTTTCTTCTGAGTTCTGTTTGTTCCTTGATACAGAGCAATAATTATCTAGTGTGGGATCTATGGTTACTAGTTTCAGAACACAGTGCTCTTACATTCTACTTCTAATATAACCAAAATCTGGTGATTTTTTACAACAACATTGGTATTGTGATTGAACTGTGCATTGCAATTGCTATATTTTGCAAAATATAACTTAGATTTATATTAAGATTTCAGTGTATTTTTTGTCACTCTACTAAATAAGAAATCCTGTGTGATATCCGCTGTCTTCAAATAAATAAATTTGGTGTTAAACATTGCACCCTCTATGTGTGGAATATGTAAAAAACATCAACAGAGACTATTGGATTCTGACACACATCAAATAAGTCCAGGTAGCTGATTATGGCATAATACTGCATTATCTAACAGAAATGGTTCATCACGTCTGAAACATCTTTATAGTTATACAATAGCACAGAGGAATATAACTGATCAACAGCTATGACTTTTCTCATGTGGGACTAAGTTTGGACCTTGTAGAATTCACAAAAATTCTGGGCTGCGGGAAAAAAAAAAAACACAAGTGCCATCTAATGCCAAGTTAGACACTTTTGTCATTTTCTGTTTGTTAGTTTTACCGATAGCCCCGGAAATAATGAAAATCCTATTGCTTGAGAAAGGTTTCAATTACATATCCTCTAATGAAATGTCATGCTTGTCTGAGTCATATGTCTTTGACATCCTGACTCCTTGTTGACTTCAGGATTTGTTATCAAGACCGGGGATTTGTTCAGCCAGGACATTTTATTTACAAGATTAAGACTAATGCAATCAGAGAATGACAGAGCAGAAGTTACCACACACAACCCCACTCCCACTGGCCCCACCCTACCAAACTAATACAAAACAAAGAAAAAAAAAGAAAGAGGAAGAGGAAAGGAACATTAAATAAATACCTTAAAACATAAGACCTAGTGACAACCATTCTGTAAGTGTTCTGGTTTGTTGATCATTTATAAATAGATGATGATAATTATATCTACTAATAAAAACTTAAGATTTTTTTTTCAAACCTATAACTTTTTTTAAATTAATAGAAAAATCTGGTGGAAGAGTGTTTAATTGAAATACCAACAGAAAGAATGCTATTCTCAAGCACAACATACTGAAAAGACCAAAAGTTCAAACGAGCTAAGAAAAACAGTTGGAAAAATGCATAGTAAATGGGCTAATTAAAAGCACTTTTCAAAAAAAAAAAAAACCCAAAAAAACCCCCTCAGTTCAGTACGCCAGCTGAAATTATTTAATGGCAATTCAAAGATTATGGGGAAAGGCTTGACAAGATGAACAGTGTTTCAGCAGAAAATAAAAGAATATTTGGAATTCTGCCTTTAATATTTAGATGTACTGTTTTCAAGGAAAAAATAATTAGTTCCTATTTTAACAAATATATTTTCAAAAAGTGTTTCAAACAAAAATGAAAAAAAATTCTAAGCATATGTAGACTGTATTAGCAAATATGTAATTAAAAAAAACAGTAAATGTCGAAAGCCTGAACCTGATGCTATGGCACTGGATTTTTATGCTTCTCACTAAAAGCTGAGGAGATTTATTTCAATGAAGCTGCGTAGGTCTAACAGATGAAGTAGTAAGCCTTGAGTCAGAAAGGTTACCTATTCCCACAATGTTTAATGCCTTTTTTCAGGACAAGTTCAGATGGCTTGAGCTGAGGAAGGGATGTATTTAGGATGGACTTTAATTGCTTTTTTAGATCTATTTAGTCCTTTAGGTGTTTTACCAACACTGCAGTGTCTGAAAGCTGGTCAAAGGACATATAGTGAGAACTACCAGTAGGCTTACTTGAAGGAGACTGTGCTTCAAAGGTTGGTATTTTCTTTCACAGAAAAGCCTACTTTGCATACCACAATAGCAAATGTGAATACTTTAGACTTTCAACACGATATATCAAAGCTTTAAATCTTTAAAATAAGGACAGCTAAAACATAGCCTTCAACCATGAACTCTCATCTGTCATTGACCAAAATATAAAAGAAACTGCCCTGATCTTTCACTGTTAGATATTGCTAGTTTTATTCTTTACGGAACTAACTTAGATCTGCTTAAATCTGCTGACTCACTTTGGACATAACTTTAGAATTTACAACTTCAGGTAGAATACAATGCGATCAAGAAAAAATCCACTTTCTTTAACCCACAGTTGGTATCCATTCCATTTTCTTTCCTTCATACATTCTCCTAATTTATTGTGTGATCAGTGTTTCTGAATGTTAGATGGCAATGTACTGGAAAATTTTGCTTACTATGATCTCTAGTGTGTCTTTATAAAGTGACATAAAATGATGACTCAAAAGTGTGAATTAATGGCTCTCCTTATTCTGTGTGTGGGCAAGCATGCGTGTTGAGAAAATAATGCTTTATACCAAATTTTTTTTTCAATTTTATTTTATATTTTTGGTGAGATTTTAATGGTCTAAGTATAGTGGAATACCAGCTGAATTTTTCGGTCTCATGGGAACATAACTTACCTTTTTGATGGCAAAGCATGTTACTACAGTTTTAGCAAATGTATTCCATGTAGCAAACAGGAATGCACTGGTCAGCCCATTGTGTTTGATTTGACACTGCTGATTACTTGTATGCTTACAGGTCGTCTTGCCACATAGTTCTGTAAATGTTTTGCTAGTTAATTATCTTAATGAACATGTATCTGCGGGAAAGCAAACATTACTGGAAAGTCAACAGACATTTCTATAGTAGGTTCTATAATTTGCTTGTCTATTCTAAAGTGCTGAGAATTTTATTAAAAGCATTTTGGACCATCTAACAACTTCTCCATGCACACATAAAAATGATGGAGCTCCCTGTGTGTGGCAGGGCCAGCTGCCTTGGTAACTGCATGTCCTCGCTTCACCAACAGAAGTGCCAAGTATCTGTGCTTGAGGCACTTGGGTCTCTGTGCAGTTTCTGTCATTCCACAGCTTTCCCAGCAAAGAGTGTCAGCTTATTTTGCCAGTCTGGGGAAAAATTATGTACAGAGAAAGTTGGCTAAGGTTTCACTTCACATCACCTCCTGTTAAATGTGCTCCTTGCAGAAAGAGTGATTAGGTCATTGTTTTCTGCATTGTTCATTTCCAAAATTTGTAGAGATACACAGGTGATCAAAGCACCCATATCAAAGTAGTACCTTTTATTAATGCTATAACTTATAAAATACTCTCAAACAGAAAAAAACCCTCAAACCTATTGAATACACTGTGGGCTATAAAGATGCAAATGAAAGAATGTTCAAGCATTTCTCTGATTCTTGAAGCCTGCAAGGGATACTAAGCAACTTTATTTTATTGTGCCCACAAAAATAGATTTTTAGCTTTAATTAGTGATTTTGTGACTTGTTAGCATCACTAGGAAGCATATTTCAGTGGTCTATGTCACCTCAAGGCAAGATTCATTTTTAACAGCAGCGGCAATCCCAGAAGTACAGTTAATCAATTGGAAAGCAGCTACTCTAGTCTTCAGAACTGTTTTTTAAGGATAATTAAGACAAATTTCTGGCTCTAAACCATTTACTTGGGGTTTTATTTGGGTTTTGTTTGGGTTTTGTGTTGTTTGTGTTCTTTTTTTCATTTTTTTTTCTTTTTTTCACTAGTTATTATTTCCTTGAAGGCAAAAAGTATTGATGAATACAAAACACAAAATGTAAATATGTTTCAGTATAAGGTATTTGACAAAACTGAAGTTCTAATAGTAACAAAATTAAAAACAACAAAAAAAAAATAAATACAGCCAAAACCAAACCAAACCAAATCAAACCGAACCAAACCAACTTGTAATCAGTTACAAGGCCTCTCTGTCAGAAGACAGTGATTAAGTACTTATCCTATCTACTTTCTTCAGTCTGTGTAGAGGTACAGAGGTATTTTGATATTTCTCTTTTTCAGTCCAAGATAATATAGTCATGCAAACATACATAGACAGTTCAAAGACATGGAATATACACACAGGTTGAGGTAACTGAACAAACAGCTCTTCTCAGACAAGCTTATTTTCCATGAGTTTCCTAGCCAGCTTTTGAAGTTTTGTGAATACTACTTTTAGAAGTTTTTCAGAATATTTTGTTTCATTATTTTTTTATGACCAATACCCAAGAGAAAGACTCAGAAAAACCAAAGGAACTGAACTTGGTAAAACAACAGTTATGACAATTTTCCTGTACAAACAGAAAAAAAATGAAAGAAAACATTCAAACTTCAAGGAAAGCTTTAATTATTTTTATTTAAACACACTCAGACATGTCTTAAATATTTTTGACAATACGTATTAATAGCAGTGAAAACATTTTGAAACATAAAACCTTTTAGCATAAACCAAACTGAATTTATTTCATCATTTCTCCATTATACAGCACTTCAGTAAAGGTATTTTATCTAATATTACATTAATACTAAATCAGAATACAAATCTAATGTGACGAGTTAAAAATAAAAGGGAAAAATACACAATAGAAAGCCCAATGCTGGAAACATTTAAGCATTTATTGGAAGAATTAGGGGAATTGACTTGCTTTTCTAGATAATCTGAAAGCCGTAGGGTGTTACAAGAAACAATGAAACTCAGCCATAGTTGAAACAACATTTTATAATCCCCAGTGTTTAGAGAAGGTAGTCTAAAGGGGTAAATTTGGCATTTTTTTTAAACCAACGTTCATTGCAAAAACCTGTTTGAAAATTGCTAGGATTCAAAATAGGGATTTTAAAAACAAGTAGAAAATGGAGTTTTTAAGGGGTTTTACCTCACTAGGCTACAGTGCTAAGTAAATTGCTCTTAAACCAATAGGATAAGCAATATTAGAGAGATCTGAGCAAACAAATAACTAACATTTTATTTAATGAGACTTCTTATCTAAGGCTATTGGAACTGTTCATTCGACTGTTAGGCCTTATATTGCAGTTTCCAGCAACAGAAATTTCCTCAAGGGCAGGGAAGAAGGGAACAAACAATTCATGACCTGTTGGATCTTCCTAGTACATCCCTCAATATAAGGTGGCTATCACAAGAGTAATGAAATGAGAAGCTTGGAAAGTGTTTATTTCAGTATGCTTCCTGTGAATTCTGCACTTATTAGAACTTCAAAAGATTCCTAATTCAGATTTCTATCTGGATCACCCTTAAAAGGAGGGCAGCTGTCCCAGAATAAAGTTTGTATTCTTTCTTGATAGAGGAATCAAGTGTTCCAACATTCTCAAGTCATCTCAGTATCTCTAAACAGAATAATTTTTTGGAAATTTTGAAAATAACTGTTTGGTGAACTTTATAGCTCTTCCATGACTCAGAGGGGTTTCTTCAGTCACTCAAGAAGCTGATGTTTGCCTGAACTGAAATTCTACCTTTTGAACACAAAGTTAAGCAGAATCCTTGGCCTAAAAGAGAAGAATATCAAGATTCTCTGCTGGTTTAGAAATTTATTCTTGGCTTCTGCCTTACCTTGCAGGTACCTAAGTTCCACAAGCGACTTGTTTATGTTTTCCTTAGCACCCAGATTTCTGCTTTTGAGCATTATCAGAACAGATCATCCCTCATGGGAACAATTAGTCCATCCTCCACTTTCCCAAAAAAACTTATCCACATAAAACCAGGAACCAATGCTATTTTTTGATAAAATGTAGAGGAAATTGTGAGGTATTTGACAGAGGAGGAGTGTCATCTCCCTTTTGGCACCTGGAGTATTAAAAAAAAAACCAAACAGACAAGAAAGAAAAAAAAGCTGAATTGTGCTCTGCAGATGTAGTGGGAATGAATTACAATTCTCCTGTGGCCTTATTTGCCTCTCAAGTACTGCCTGTTCTAGTGAGACTGATATCTGCACGGACTTCAGACCCTTTCTCTTCAGGGAACTGTATTCTTCATATCTCATTTCAAAGTGACTAACATTTTGCATGCACTGCACAATGAACCTGTGTACTGAACACAGGTGTGGGACTTCTCCCTTGAGTCTAGAAATTTAAAAACAAGAAATGGTAGCCTCCAACTTTTAGCTGATCTCACGCTTTGATAATAGAGCACAGACTGACATACTAACCTAAATCTTAAAGTGGAAATACTGAATCGACAAAAAATTCAGACTGCTGAAGTACATCAGAAAAAATCAGTACCATTATTCTGCAAAATTACCGTATTCCATAACTATCATCCTTACAACTATGTTTCTACTCCAACAACTCTCTTTGAATATATTTTATACATACTCATACATGTCCATGAAGTATTCATCAAAGCACTGTCAACACTGGGAGGAAAATAGAACAAGAAAAGAAAAGAATTAATATAAAGAATTCAAGACCAATTCAAACATAATAAAATACGAAATGATCTAATTTACCTATTCCAGGTAGAGGCAAATATATTGCCATTTTCTTACAAAATCCAGATCAATCTTATTCAAAGACATATCGTAACAAAAATGAAAGGTCTAGAAGAACAGGATTGTTCTACCTTCTCTATAATTACAGAAGTCCTGAAGTATTTGTATAGTTTATCTCAAAGGACAGGTTTCTGGCACATGCTGCACACAGTAAAATGAGGGGTCTTTCAGGTTGCTATGCAAAATGGATTAACAAATGAAGAACTTCTGTTATAATATTCATAAACAAATGTTAAGTTGAGGAGAGAATAAACTATGTGCCAGGATGAGATGGCATGCATTATTAAACAAGAGTATACAGGAAGTGGAATATATTAACATACCGTCCAATTTATATGAAACTTACTCTACTAAGAGTTCTTTAGGGTTTCAGCAGGTGGTTATCCTGGAAGAGGGTGAATATTTAATACAAAAATACTTTAAGGAATATTGAATACTTTCTACTAAAAAAGGATTACAAACACAGGTTGTATCATGTGCCTAAGATATTACAGCATGTTTGTGCACATAAAGTATCAAAATGTATTACAGATTATATGAATTACTTTGACGTACACAGATAAGAGCCAACAGTGTGTGCTACATTTTATGGCAAGGACCAAAATAGTTCTCCTACCTGGCTAACTAATTTCATTGCCTTTGGTGACCATCATCACACTATTTAGAGCTCACAATAATTAGGCAGACACCACCTGTTGTGTGCAAAGCAGAGGCTTAAATCTATTCAGCATTTTTTTCAATTCCACAGCTAACTCCTAGAGTAATTAATGTGTTGCATTTATGGATGCCATGCTGACATGTCTGATCAATAATTAAAGCTATAATTTCAAAAGCCATAAAAAGCACTCTTTAAATGCAGTTTCACTAAATTAAGGAATTTTCCATCTACTGAGTGATGGTGGGATATCACAAATAATTTACTTATAAAATACATTGCTGCTTCTTGTAGCCAATATAAATTTTTAGAGGAAGAAAGGATGTTGATTTTGTTTACTCACTCCATTAGCTTCTGCTTCACAAGTAGTATTTTTCCCCAGTAAATATCCCTTAAGACTTAATTTTACAATCTGAAAGAACCTTTCTGTTTTCAAATTATTCCATAATACATCATGAAAACTTTGTTTCCTTGCATTTGTATGTCTTGTCACAAATGGCAAAACTCTTCCAAGCCATTCAAGCAACACTTCTTGAGGGCCAGACTTATTTACTGGTGAGCAGATGCAAGTCACTGCAAAGAGAACGGGTGAAGGAATGATTTTTGCTACCCCTAGTTGCATACTACGCTCAGTGTTGGGCTAGCAGCCCCCAAACTGTGCAAAACATTGTTTTTCCTTGAAGGTCAGGTATTGAACCAGAATATTGTCTCAGTCTGAAGTGCAATAAGTAATACTAGGTAGGAGTTATAAATTATGCTGTTAAAGACATGCACTCCTTCAAAAGAAGTGTACAAGCCTATTTTATATTAACTTGAGAAGGGCTTATGGGAAAATAAAAGCAGAGGTTATATTAAGTACAAAGAAGACTGTAGTCTCAGTTCTTCATGATTTACATCATGTAATTTCAAAGACTTCAGCAGAATAATCTCAGCTTTTCACCACAGCAGAAGGAAAATTAAACATTTATGTTGCTAATTAGAACACGAGTTATAGGGCATAAGTCATTACTAAGTGGTAGAGACAAGAAACAGCGTCTCCTCTGGGAAGTCTCTATAGACCTATCATATTCTTTACCATGGGCTATTACGTCTCAACCACTGTCAAGGCCAGGACTTCAAGATATATTATATTTGCTCAACATTTCAAATGTTAGGTCACCATATTCTAAGTTGGTTGATGCAGGGTTTTATTCTACAGTATTTTAAGACATTACCATTAAAAAAAAAATTAAAAATCAAACGACAGAACAACCAAACACCTCTTACAGTTACTCTTTCTGAAAATGCTATATTCTTCACTTTTCTCTCTAGAAGCTTATTTTAGAATTGCTTCATCACATGCAATCGTGTCTTTTCTCATGATTATCCTTTCAGGTAAAAACAAACCACTAATTAAAACCAACAAAAAATCAAAGCCCCATAACCAAAAGTTTTACAGGGCAAATTCTTATTGTCAGAGATTGCTGTTAGTGGAAAAGAGAGGGAAAAAAAAAGTTGCTAAATTTATGTAAAGGTATATTAAGGTATATTAATTTATACCCCAGTATGAATTCTACTTAGTTTATTAACTGTCCTTGGAACAATTAAAATATGGATCTTAAAGCTGCTAAGAAAGTAAGATCAATTTCTTATTGTAAAACAAACACACAAACCAAACACACCAAACCTAAAAATCCCAAAGGGACATTAACCAAAACCAGAAATAGCAAAATAGGTAGGAAAAAAACCCCAAGGAACATTGTCTAGGTACCCCTGGTATCAGGGTACACATCGGAATATATTTTGTGCCTATAACGGTACTTAAAAAATGGCAAGAAAATTAAGTCATAGATGCAGTATTTAGGCAGCATAACAATGCCTGTTTTTTCTAACGGATTTTTAATAGTGTATTGCCAGCCACTGTTTAAGAAATAGTGCTATGTGACTAAACCTATGCATAAAATTTTAAATTTTGTGGTGATTTCAAACATTTCTCTTCCCAAAGTACATGAAACAGGAAATCAGAACACAACTGCAACAGTAGCTATCTTTCAAACACTCATCACTGACAGCCTGGTACTCTGTCAACAGCATAATAATTCCAGTTTCAAGGATTACTACAAGGCTCTTCATAATTATAACTAGAGTTTGGACAAAATCAAGGGAAAATTGCACTCTGAGAAGACTTAATGTACTAGTATATTTCCACCAGTGTCAAACACCTTATAAGTTGCTTTGGGGCCTAATTTCTTTATGCACTGCTACTACTGTCCTGGGGCATTGAAGACCATTGGTTATTTTTCTAGCGACAACATTTTAAAACAAGAAATTACTTTTTAAATGAATGACATATTTCCCAGTTTAAAAAGGATCAACCTTTTCTTTTTGTTCAGGTAAATCACAGAGGGTGAAACAAAGACAAAAAAAAAATATTCCTGTTCTGTTACTGTTTATGAGAAATCGCTAAGTATTTCAGCAGGAAAGAAAGCAAAGCAACAAATTAAATTTTCAAGGAATATTTTTTTTTGATAGTGAAAGTATGTAGGTGTGTGTATGAAATACATGCAAATACTGTAGAAATAAATTTTAAACCCCCCAACAAAAAATTGCTATTAAAAAAAAAAAACAACACAAAAAACAAACAAACAAAAAATCCTCCCCCCCCAAAAAAAACCCAAACCAAAACCACCACTATTTGTGACTCTGGAGTAAGTGTTAAATGTTTTATGCTTGTGGCATATCTGGGTCATGACCCTTGAATGAAAGTTGCTAAAGAGCAGTAGTGTGTAAATATCTGACTGAGATTCATTTCAAGATCTGGGGGAAGCAGGGAGAAAAAGCATAAGGGATTGGGGTTTTTTTGCTTTGATTTGGCTTAGTTTTTTTCTCCCCACTATTTATCTGAAGCTAATATGAGCGATTATTATACAGGCTCATTTAATATTATACCCACACCAAATATCTATACATCAGCCATGTCGCTTTTCCTTCACCTTTTTATGATTTTTTTTTCCTATGATTGGCAAACAGGCCACTTATCTTCATTTTCACTCCTTTGTAGCCAGCCAGCCTTCACTGTACCTGCTATACATACTTCATTTACTGATAACACATTCATTTCTTTTTATATGACCCAGGATACTGGCCTATTGCAGGTTTTTTTCAGATAAATTTTTGTCTGTTTGAAAATCCTATTTTTCACTGAACTGCTCTTATTACTTTAAAGGAGCTTACTATTATTATGTAGACAAATGCTGCAGTTTATTCTTTCAATTACTCTGCTACTTAAAAATGACTTCTACTTTTTAGACTTCTGGGGTACCAAGACTTATTTAATATTTCTTCTGTTTCTTCATCCATTTCCACCTGTTTTATATCTGTATTCTCTCTCTTTTTATTTCATACGAAGTTTGTAAGCTGTTTGGGGCTTATTTCTATGTGTTTGTGCAACATTGAGAAGTCTTTCTTTGATATCCAGTTGGAGCTTGTAAAGTGCTACAAGTGATAGTAAGAGTAATTTGTCACATGATCATGGAATCGTGGAATCATGGAATTTTCAGAGTTGGAAGGGACCTCTAGAGATCATCTAGTCCAACTCCCCTGCTAAAGCAGGATTCCCTAGCGCACATTACTCAAGACTGTATCCAGGCGGGTCTTGAAAATTTTCAGAGAAGGGGACTCCACAACCTCCCTGGGCAGCCTGTGCCAGTGCTCTGTCACCCTAACTGTAAAGAAGTTTTTCCGTGTATTTGAACAGAACTTCCTATGTTCCAACCTGAGCCCGTTACCCCTCGTCCTGTCACTGGGAACCACTGAAAAGACTCTGACTCCATCCTCCTTCAACCCACCCTTCAGATACTTGTATGTCATAATACGGTCTCCCCTCAGCCTTCTCTTCTCCAGGCTAAAGAGTCCCAGCTCTCTCAGCCTTTCCTCATGCCACACTCTTCCCTACGCAGCCCAGGATTACATTGGCCTTTTTGGCAACAAGGGCACATTGCTGGCTCATGGATAGTTTACTGTCTACCAGGACCCCCAGATCCTTCTCCTGAGAGCTACTTCCCAGCAGGTCCACCCCTAACCTATACTGGTGCCTAGCATTCTTCCTCCTCAGGTGCAGGACCTTGCACTTGCTCTTGTTCTTACTTGACATTTTTTTAAAGACAGTTAGTTCTCACTCTCAACAACATCTTCTGTTCTTAAATTTAACATCGTAAACATCAACTACAAGCCACCTAACAGTAAAGCAGCAATTAAAATTGATTCCTATCTGTGAACTTCTTGCATTTCCTGGGATGTAAAAAGAGAAATAAATAAAATAAAATAAAATAAAATAAAATAAAATAAAATAAAATAAAATAAAATAAAATAAAATAAAATAAAATAAAATAAAATAAAATAAAATAAAATAAAATAAAATAAAATAAAAGGTGAAATAACTGGAAAAATATTGTATCTAATTAAAAAACTGATTTTGCAGTTCTGATGTTCTTAAAACTCTTTTAGCTTTATTGTTTCCATTCCCATTTGATTTCAGACTCATTTTTCATGCAGAAGGATTGCCAGAAGAGACCAAAAGAACAGAAAATCCTGAAGAGACATAGCAGTGGCAGACTTTGATAAGATAGCAATAAACTTAATTTTAGTCATGGGGAGAAAGAAGTTAAACAATAAAATAGCAAAACCAGATCTTTTCTATAATCTGAGAGCCCAAAGAATATGGGTTTCCTGCAATCTATTAGAAATACCAGTGTATGAACTAGGTTTAGTTTCAGCATCTATTTCTTTTGCCTTACCCTGGAAAGCACAAGGTATATCTAGCTCTTTTCACAGGTAATTGAATTATTCAGTATTCTGATTGGGAAAGATGGTCAGTTTATTCAGAGACATTACGTTTCTTTTTAGCTAGGCTCCCTGCAACTTTACTCATTAGCTGTGTTGATTTTCTTCTCTTTGCCAATTTCAGTTTCATAGAAGCCAAAAGCAAAGAGCA
The DNA here is from genome assembly GCF_000708025.1 of Charadrius vociferus. Taxonomy (NCBI): domain Eukaryota; kingdom Metazoa; phylum Chordata; class Aves; order Charadriiformes; family Charadriidae; genus Charadrius; species Charadrius vociferus. Next base: position 591,252 of record NW_009648536.1, read on the forward strand.
GAGTTTCTTCCCATTGTCTTACAAACATCTTGTTTTGTTTCTGCTGTTTTCCTACTTAAAGTATTTCATCTGCAACCTGATTTCCATTCTTGCTTCTGAATGCCTGGAGCACCTGTTGCATATTTATTATTTCACAGAGGCCTTCTAGCAGCTGTTACTTATAGCCTTTACTTATAGCCTCTGAGAGGTGCCAGTGCATTTGGGCTATGCAGGCAGCCTGATGGGTATGCAGATGGAACAGCACCCCTTGAACTGAATGGGGGATTATATGAACCTAAAAAATTCAGCACACTGGTGGGGCGGGGAGCAGGGAAGAAAGGAAAACAAAAGAAAAAAGAAGATTAATTTCTAGGTTTAATTCAGGAATTACGCATTTTGTCCAAGGCAAGCCTAAGCATTTTACTATGTGGGTAAAAATGAATGCATCTCATTAGTGAAACTTCTTTAACACAGATAAACTATTATATTGGTTTGGTAACTGGTGTGCTTTAAGTGGCTTTTCCAGCAGTTCTAAAACATTCAACTATTTCTTTCATGTTCTCCTGATGCGTTTGTTGTCTCAATCTGTGTCTACTTAGCTGGAAGCTGTTTCTGAAATTTACTATCCTTGCATTACATATATTACACACAATATTGTTATGTATATATGCCTATAATGTGTAGGCACAATGCAAGTAGGTGCAGTTGCAATAAAAGGTCTTCATCATATTCTTTACAGTCATTTCACATTTATTGCTATCTCTGGATCTTTTTAGTGACTTATACTACATATTCAAGGACAGTTTTATTTTGGAATATATTGTGACTTGTGTCCCAGTACTTCACCTACATCATAAAAATAGAAGTTCTTAGGTTTTCTGAGTCACTCATTTACATTAGAGATAAGCAAAATAGACTATGTAAACTAGCAGCTTAATGCCTGTCAGGTGACGTACAGTCAAAGTATTTGGTGAAGGACTAGACTGACTAATAACACCCAGAGGCTAACAGCATGCAGTTAACACATTACTACGGTCAGTTCACACATATCATGATCCCCACAGTAAGGAAATTATTCTGTGTAAGTCATTGTGTAAGAGTAAAACTTAATTTAAATACACTTTTGAGGTTTTGAAAAAAGTTGTTTTTCTTTTTAGACTCACTGATGAACTTTTAGTTAGTTATTATCTCTTTCAAGATCACTGAAGACTACGTCTACAGAAATGGGTAAGTGTGACACTGCAGGAAAGAACCAGAACTGTAGAACTTACAAGGACACAGTTTTTTCTGAATTAAGCTTACCTTTCAGCAAGTTTCTCAGTTATTTCGAACAGCTCATATGTTCCACAAAGTCCACTTTGATAAGATTTGGGAATTAATTCAAGCTAATGTACAGACTTGACTGTTTCATATATGGAAAACGGCTTGAAAAATGCTAAGAAATTTTCTAAATCCTCTACAGCTTTCAGGATTTTACTAACACACACCACCAAATTTTACTCTGCAATAGCAGTAGAGTTGCCCAACAGGTACTAATTCCACTAAATCTTCTAAGGTTAATTTCACCCAAAAAAAATGGAATTGCAAGGCTTCTCACAATTTCAATAAGACTACTATTCAAAAAAAACTACTATCAGTCCACAGTTTTTATCCAAACAATTACCATACAGAAATAACAAGCCATATAACATTTTTTTGCTCCGTCTAGAAGAAACAGCCCTTGTTATGCAGTGCAAACATGTACATAGAAAATATATAAAGGGACATTTGACACTAACTGTGCCTTAGGAACCAGCACTCATGGAACAGATTAAAATCTAATGATATAAAGAGTATGCAAATCTTCTAAAGCCAGTGCAAAGTAAAGTAAAAAAACTTGGAAGAGATTAACTTCATATAGGTAACATATAAATAAACATGTATTTTCGTCTTTGCTGTTGTCTTGTTGTTAGATAAAGTTAAAATGAAAAAAAAAAAAAAAGGAGGCCAAACCTGGTATCGCAAGTAGTTTGCTAAAACCTGTTGTGTTACTGTGTGTTCTTGTCTGGATTAATCTGAAAAGCTTCCTCCTTGGCAGAGGTCAAGGAGTGAACAATACCCTAGAAGTCTTATCTAAATTGAGTATTAGCTTCATTTTCATGAAGTCACTTTGTTACTTTCTGTTAGCTCAGCATGAAGAATAGTGTTAATCTTACTAGTCCCCTTATCAGATAGCAGCAAGACAGTGTCATCAGCATACGAGTAAATAAAAGATTTATCAAAGTTGAGAGAGAAGAATTATATGCAGACTCAAAGAATGGAATAAACACTTGAAAAGCTCCAGTACTGATTGTGGCATTTGAGGAAAAAAAAACAAAACCAAACCATCACCTGTAGCTTCAAATTGCTGTTTCTTTTTGCTAAATAAGATTGCAATCATGGCAATCCTAAGTTATTAATGTGAAACACAGAGAGCTGCTTTTGCAGATATAATGAACTCGTGTATGTGCAAAAGGTTCTCTGAGTGGAATGTCAGTCTTGTATTTCAACATCTTATCTGAGGAGAAATGCATTTCATTTGTGAAATGACAGAACTAGAAAGTCATGCCTACAGGATCGAGGGCCATTAAATAAAATTGATTGAGAGAAAGGACAAAAATCCATCTGGGACTCTTAACTCTCATAGAAAGGTAAGTGACATTAAGTAATAAATAATTTGGAGGAAATTAAAAAATGAAGTTCTTATCATGTGATTACTACAAACCTTTTTTCACATTACAACTTTGACCACTGACACTCATTAGCAAAAGCAAAATAATAATTATTGTCTTTCCAACCCACATCAGCTTCCCTAGATGGATATGAAAAATAATCCATCCATATGAGTTACTACAGAGATAAAGGAATGTACACTTTAATGAAACAGATTATTACTGTTCAGAACTTAACAAATTTTTACTTTGTTTGAAGCTACAGAATGAGTATTAAATTATCTGTAGTTAACCTTTTAGAAAATTCGATACTTCAGAGACAAAATTAAAGTATCTTGAATTACATAGGAATATTTATAAAGTAGTGCATTCATGAATTCCACTTCAAATGTGTCAGCATCCAAGTGAATGATTCATTCCAAGAGGGCAAAGAAGCCCATAACCTGTTGCAAGATAACACTGACACTTGTTAATTTAATACTAGCCCAAGCCTTGGAAATTATTAGAGATAGTTACGTCAAAGTGAGAGGTAAGTGTCTAGTTTCAAAATTATATTAACAACATTGACTTAAAAAGTTATCAAGCACAATTTGCATGATGGGGTTTTGGTCTGGGTTTGGGGTTGTTTTTTTTTTGCATAATAACACTTCATGTTAAAATATAGAGACATTTTTTTTTGAGAGTTTATACAAGACTTTACAGTGGGTCTCGGTGCCCGAGCAGAAGAATCCAACAGCATTTCAGACATGAAAGGATCACCCATCTTAAGATAACTGCTGATTCAGAAGACCACAAAGCTTTGTGTAGATCTCAAATCATATATTAAAACCCTGTGAAAGAGTCTGAGATACCCTAGAACATATAAAACATTACTGCATGCATATGTTTATACACGGGATTTGCCCCCCAATAACTTAGCCCAAAGACATTCTTATACCTATATGTAATCACTGAATAACTTTGATGATATTTGCTGTGCTATTGGGAGAGTACAATACTAATCAGTGTAAGAATCTCATCCCTATGATCTTATTTACATATTTTCTGCATGCAGGAAGTTCCAACTATCTGGATTTTTTGTTTGATTTCACCATCAAAACTATAAATTGACTAATGAAAGCTTAATCTATTGACTAAATGATATTTAAATGAGTCAATTTTTCATGCAACTAGTTGAAATAGATAAAAGCAAATTTTAAGTGGTAATTAAAAAGAATAAAATATAATTAAAACATCTGACCGAAACATAACATGGTGACTAAATGTTTTCTAGGAAGTAATTCATACTGATTTTCAAATGCAGAAGTCCATTTCTTTCAGCCTCTTATTTAAATTTTGGAAATGCAAGTAATCAACACCTAGCATAAGGATGCTGCCAGGTAATTTGAAGTATCTGCTTGTGCTGTTATTGGACTATGTAGCACACATTTTTCTCAAAGACTGGCATCACTGATTTATATTTTATTGGAATATAAACTGTAGAAACTCTATGTCTACATGCTGTCTAAAAGCATGATTGCTGATTCCAGTCAAAAGACACAACTGTTAGAAAATGAAATTTAGTATGCTACTTTAAATTTCTTCAGTCCTTCAGTTAGTATCCAGCTAAACCTGGAGCAGAAACAGATGTTATTCAAATTGGTTTTACAGAGATCATTCAAAAGTTTACCTGGGGAGTAAATGAAAATTACTGTAGGATCTGGCACTATATTTTTATGGAAAAGGAAAGCTGGTCAATGAGCCTTGAGCAACGAACAATGCATGTTAATAAGATCTCCTCTAAGGCATACCAGCTTCGAATACTCAGGGTTCAGTAAAGGACTGCTTCTAACACTGAAACTTACATTTTCATACTGCTCGGGAAATGCAATAGCCTACACTTTGTAAAAAAACACAGGTAAAGCACATCTCATTTGAAGTAACCAAACGTACATGTGTACTTTCAAAAAATACAGACTCTAGGGAGTCTTATAAGACTAGCAGCATGAGTAATGAACTGAATTTTCAACCATTTCCTGCCTGAAACCAATACTGGTCCATTCATTCTATTCATGCAGGGCACCTAACTAAAAAAGCATATAGACCTTTACTGTAGTCAGTCATATGCTGTTGCTGTAAAGGAGAAAGTTCAATTTTAAACCTATTTTCCTGTGCAAGTCCTTCCCAAGGGATGCAACTTGAGGAATACTGTAAAGGTGGTTAAGTCAACACCAGCTTGACTCCACTGCTCTTGCCATCTGTTTATCATAGACCTTTCAGCAGCTGTTTTGCACTCTTCTATTGACTAAAGGATATTAATATTGCTTGACAACTGCCTGGTGTATGAAATAAATGGTTATCTCATTTTTTGCCTAACAGCTGTTGATTCATCCATGCTAATGTATTTATGGAGTATCTATCATGTATTTATAAGGTGGACAGCTTACACTGTGCTTTTTGTGGGAGAATATTGGACAGTGAAGAATGGCAGCCAGTAGAAGTTAATGACTCAACTACACAAGCAACACTTATAACTTTAGTAACCTACACATCAATCACCTTTCAAAGATGACTTTTTCTCTGACTAAGGAACCCTGCAGGTTAGTAGGTAAGACCTATTGTCAAAATATAAATTAAATTAGAATCAGCTTCCTAGGTTACTTTATATCATTATTTGTGGGTGTGTTTGCTCAACTCCTTGTTGTCTGTGCTACGGGAAAAAGGTAATGTATATGCAACATACAAGTCAAAGAAGAGGAGCTATTTAAAAAAAAAAATATTTATTGATAAGGACTTCTGCAGTTGAATGGCTGGGCAATATACACATGCATGCAACAAAACAATGTTTAAAAATAAAATCTGAGCACTAAAAGACTTAAACATCTGGCTATAGCTCACACAGACTTCATATTTTCCACCATACATTTTCCCAACTGCTATGAAACACTTCCAGTTTTTTGAAGTTGGACATGAAAAAAAAAACCTGTTCTCCTATCCTTTGTCTTCTTCTATCACTGAGCACAGTAGATTGAATTCAATCCACCACTTCTTTCTCCTGCATATTTTTCTCTTTAAGGGTTTTGGGTTTATTTGAGGAGTGGTGTTCCCCTACTGTAGATTTGTTTTTCCCTTCTGCAGATTTAATTTTCCCTTGGTCACTTTTTAAAGATTCCTTTAGTAACTTTTCAAGTCTCAGAAGTTGCAGATCAGTAAAAGAGAAACAATGAAAAGCAGCCCTTAACACAAACCATTCCATTGTAATAACTTAATGAGATAAATAATAGTTTTAAATATTTCATTTAAAAATAACTTTATATTAATTCAGAATAAAACTGTGCTGTATTAAAACAGATTCTTCAAAAGGATTATTATGATTTCTTCTAACCTAAAACTTTACTATATGATACTTATAGAATGACCATTTGTCATGGGTGGACCATGGATGGCTGCTAGGTGCCCAGCAAGCTGCTCTATCACTTCCCTCTTAAGCAGGGCAAGTCAAGATAAAGGCAGTTTAATAAAGAAAAAAGAGCAAAGGCCACATGAAGAAGCAAAGGAAAACAGAAGATTTATTGTGTACTTCCCATCAGCAGGCGATGTCCAACCACTTCCCCGGAAGTAGGGCTTCAGTATGTGTAGTGGTTGCTCCAGAGGACAAACACTGTAATAACAAATACACCCCTCTTCTCTTACCTTTTATCGCTCAGTAGACGTCATATGGTATGGAATATCCCTTTGGTCAGTTTGGGTAAGCTGTCCTGGCTATGTCCCCTCCAAAGATCTTGCCCTCCACCGGCCTACTGGCCTTTGGGGGTGAGGTGGGGGAAGAGGAGAGGGGGGCAAGGGTAACACTAGTATACTAGTATGTTATCAACACTTTTTTAGCTACCACTACAAAGCACAACACTATGAAGGGTGCAATGGGGAAAATTAACTCCAGCCCAGCGAGACCCAATACACCAAAGGAGCGTATCTTAGACTGGCAGCAAACAATTCTCTTTGTCTCCCTTATCCTTTCATCCTACCTCAACTCTCATTGTATCATTGTACTTGCAATGAGAAATTCAGTCTGAATTATAGGAAGGTTCAGTGGATTTATATAAAATAAATGTCAAATATTACACTCCTCATCTCAAATTCAATAACACTTCATAGCAGTCGTAAATCTTTTATCATAAATTATACCTCAGCACCTGTATGATTTTTAATTCTCTTTGCTCCTCATGCTTAAAAAATGTAAAAAATGTTAAAATACAAAGAAGGCATAGAAGCTTTCTCTCCCTGCTCCCAAGATTTCATAATATAAAGTACAAATTATCTCTTCTTCACATTTTTATTTTTAAAAAATTGAATTCCATGGGAAATAATCTAAATACCTTTGACGATATGAATTCTTAACAGGAACTAAATACTCTCAAAGTATAATATCACAAATACAGAGACTCAATGCTTCAAGAATAAACTATATTACACAAACTAAACTGAACTACATTAAATGAAAATGCTGCAAAACTATATGTATATTAGTCCAGATATAAGCAGCATTTGTTACTGTCAAATATTCTGAAATTCAGAATGAGGTTTTAGATACTTAAATACACATATTTACGTTTATCTAAGTGAAACAAATTATTTTCAAATGGCAAAAATGAAATATATTTGCAAATTCTGTAAGGAAAAGGTCAAATCAAGCAAAACAATTACTACTACAAAGTTTCAAAGCAACTTGGTAGAAGTCACACAAAGACACACAAAGGCGTATTATCAGACTTTTGCTGATTTCAAACAGTTTTTGAGACTGTTTCTGAGACATTGTTCAGTAAAATATAAACATGACAAATCTGACCAGACAAGATCCTGAACTTTCAGTCTTTAATTTTCTATTAGATCTTAAACTTTAGCTCATATTATGTTATAAAGCTTGCCTTTACATCTAAAACTTCTAGTTTCCAAAATAGTATACAATATCATTGAAAACCTATTCAAATTTAGTTCTCTGAGGAAAGAAAATGTGTTGGGTTTCTGACTTCCGTACAATGTTTTTCACAGTGGTCACTATTTTTACCATTGAGGCATCACTGCAATAGTTATTTAGAAATTAGGAATAGTGGTCGCATATAAACTTGCTGGTGGCCACATTTCAGATTGTTTGAGATGAACCAAGTCCAGGTTTCTGCTTGTGCAGAAAAAATTGTAAAAAAATACAAGTAACTTAAATGAGAAAGAAACATGGTTATATAATTTCAATACTAATTAAACAGGGAGAAGAAACATATTCTTAGGCTTTGCTTGAACACTACCCTTGTGCCTCTTTTTGTACCTCCAGTATGGCTTATGCTGGTTCATTTCACCAGATTGTCAGATCTTTCACACTAAGTTGCATCTTACGTGTATCTGAAAGAAAATTTCTAAGAAGAAGTGAATATGCAAACAGAAAAAGGAGAATCAATAGTTCAAAATTGTGCTTTTCATGGAGCATTCTTGTAGTATTACAGCTCTCTTTTGGAAATAACAGTTTGATGGAACACTAAATATCAAAACTCTTCTCAGCTTAGGTTTATTAAAGCTTCCACCATTCACACTGCAGAAAATATGACAATACAAGTCCTTTTATATTTTCTAAACATATTTATCTCTTTATTTTTCCCTTGCTCTTTTACTTAGAGGCTCAGCTGAATTCAGTTGTGTAGTATTATAATTTTTAAAAAGCTTGTCTTTATGAAGTTGGATGTATCTATCTGTAGTTTATAAAGCTCTTTTGTCCTTTTACTAAATACTTATATATGTTTAAGTAATTATTGATTTTGGTTTTATTTATTATAAAGCAATGTGGAAATATAACCTAGTTATGATACTGTTTGCGAGAGCATGTCTGTGAAACCTTTGAACTGTGATCATCTGAATGCTTTGTAGGGATTAAAGTAAGAACAGCTTCTCTGTTTTTTTTTCTCCTGAATGAATCATTGGAGCTGTGCTTTTAATACAATTGTCTTAGTTCTCTATCCTGTTACACTAATAGAAGTCCACTGACTTCAGAGTCATAATGCCAGAATAAAGCCCTGATTAATGAGCTCCAATCTGTTGTATTTCAGAATGTATTTACTCGCAATTTTTTTAATCATGGTTATACTTTGTTGAGTTTGTAAGTCATTATTCCTTTCTGTAAGCTTTTATGTATTTCACAGTAAAGCATTCTCCACTTGAGATACCTCAGGTGGCCTGCCAAACTTGCATCCATATATATAAAAGGAAACTAAACAAAGAAGTCTATAAAATCTGAGTTCTGCTGAGAAGGCTGTCATTTTTATACCTACTTGAGACACCATTAGTGTTTCTTAAAATGTAGTGTAAATTTTAGACACAATAAAACCAGACACCTTAGGAATATATAACATAAATAGCTGAAAATAAGTTAGCTAGTTTTCAGCCTTTGTCAATATGTCAAACGATGAAACTTGCTCACCTATACTAGGAGGGTCAAATGAACATGAGATATAAAGCTAGGTGACATCTGTGTCCATAAGACAACATAGTTCATGTTTCCACTTTCTCCTTCTTAAATTTATTCAGTACACCTTCAGCACAAGGCATTTTTTAAACCTCTTGGAAGGTATTTGAGTTTGTGTTTTTTTTAAAGACAAAAAATAAAGGAAGTAATTAAATTAGATTCTACTAGAACATCAGATGAATCCCTGTCCTTCTCAGAAAACTGACTCAAAGGCTTTTAGGTCTTGCAGTATTTACTGTAAAATCCTGCTGGATATAAATGCAATTCACAATTCCAGTTTTCAAGGGTCCCTATAAAATGAAATAAAAAAAAAAAAATCCCCCAAACCTACATGGTTTGGGAAGCTAGCCAGAAAGACGTGCTCCAAAATGAGCCCAGGTTTGAACTCAACTTCTAGTAATACAACTAACTAATTAAAGACTGAATATAAAAGAAATGTATATTCTTGTAATATATTAATATTCTTTAAATATATATTCTAGATCCACATATATGAAAATCATTCTAAAAGCAAGAGAATATGTCCACCCACAGCTTATGAATAAGGGGTACTGAAGGAATAAACTTCACTAATTAAAGCAGGGGTTGAACTCTGGTCTATCATTAAGTGCTAGACCAGGGTCCAATGACAGACCAGAGATAAATGAGCTAAATGATTGGGTTTATTACTACCCAATAAGCACTGGATTATTTGAGGTTATCAGATAGAACCTAGAACCCAGTAGCATAATTAAGGAAGTGGCCTGTTAAAAGGAATGTATTTTTGATATTTGCCTGTCAGAGTCCCAGGACTTTCACTAATTTGTCTATCAGAGACCCAGTAAAGCACTGTCACTGAGTCAGATTCACAAAAATTGAAATGAGTTATTTTATTGAAAGCAATAGAACAGATTGGAGATTGCTGTTGATAAATTCACTGACTGAAATAGAGCTACTAATTAAGGTTAAAATTGCTAGCAAAAATAATAATAAAACAACCCGGAGGGAACAGGCACCAGAGGGTGAAAGGCGCAGCACTTACCGAGAAAGGCATCCCTGCCTGAAGTGGAGGAAGAAAACACAACCCGTAGACAGGTCGACAGGTATTGACATTCTTCTCTCCCAATTAAACAGTTATTTTCTCCATCTTTTTAGCCCCAAAATTATGAGATTTCCTTCCTCCACGTGACATGTAGTATGATTTGGGTGGAGAGACAAGTGCTACAGTCATATACGTTTAGCATGATCTCTATAATCTTCATTAGCATATGCAAGGATGTCACCTTTAATATGCATGATAGCCTTTTGAAGAAACAAAGAACTACACAGGTTCCTGTTACCTTGTCTTTGCTGATGAAAAGTAGGCCTGTCCTGCCTACACAGGGCTCACTCCCTATCTGCATCCTGTGCTAGCCAGGAGATACTCCACTCCCCCAGGTTGCACAAGACAGCAAGGACAGTATTAATCATTCTTCGAGCACAGAGACTTCACCTCATTATCCACATTCCACAGCAAGTAATTACTGAGTTATGAATTAGTACCTTACATTTCTCCATTTAAAACCTCCTCATGGAGCCAACTTCATTCTTCTGTCCAAAAGAAAATAATAGTAATAGGCAAAAACTTCAATGTTCAGGACTCATGCACCCTTCACTACCTTAGTAATACAAACTTTTTCAAAGCTTCAAGACCAACTGCATCTATAACAGAAGCTTCATATATGAGTTTGTCTTTTAAGTTTCATTACTAATGTAACCACTCAGAAATTCCATATAAAAATGAAACGCTTACAGGCTGTGTTTGTCCTGTTTTTCTAGGAAACTTTTCCATTTTCTTTAGAAAGCCAGACTTTTGTGGTGGTGCATGTGGAAAATGGTTTAAGAAACCCAAGTGTAGCAGCAGTTTAGGAGGAAGAAAAGAAAGGTGGGCTACCACCTGAATGGTATACAATAAAGGTATGATGTGACTAATACAAAAATAAGGCAACCTTAGAACTGCCACAGAAAACATGGTCCATTTTCTTTACCATACTTCTTTTGCCTCTCTTTTCTCTTAAAATTCTGCCATGTCTCTGGAATGTAGCTGTAAGCCAATGCACAACACTATAGCATTCCTGGCTTTGAGAATTACAATAAGAGGCAAACAGTTCACTCAGAGTTGAACTGCTATAATTCTTGCTCTCAATTTCTTTATTAAATTGGCTGTCTTACCACCAGTTTACATTGTAAAGTTGCCTAAATAAATTTTCTGAAAAAGAATACTGGAAAATGCTTTATGACAGCAAAGCCAAATTTTATTCCGTATCTTAAAGGTGCACCACCACTTCTGTTACAAAGCAATATTTTTTACGAAAAAATCTAAACTGACTAACGCTTCTGGGGGATATTTCATCTTTCTCCTTTACCTCAAAGAATTTTAACAACAGATTCTCAGCTAACTTCCTTTTCCATTTTATTTGCCCTACTCACATATGCACAGTGCCACTGTGAAAAAAAAAAATTCTCTTGCAGAAGAGTAATTGCTTTATAGTTACACTTTTGGGGGAGTTTTCTCTGCTTGTTTAGTTTCAATAGATGGAAAATGAGCTACCTGGAATTGTACGTTCAGCCACAACTGTTTACAGTACATTTTTTTTCAAGTTTTCATTGCTATAATTAAGAGCAGAAATGAAAGCATAATGTCACTAAGGCAAATTTCAAATTTTTCGTAAACTACTAAAGCCAAGATCTAATGCAGGTTTATTTGCAGAATTGCATTTCCAGTAGTTGATTAAACATATGTAAACATCAAAATTCAAGTGCTCTGAATAACGTGTTATTTCCAGGGATTCTGTGAGGTAAATAATCTTTAAACTTAATATTCACGTTTGGTATTTTAAATTTATACTTCCTCAGCATAGGAACCTTAGCAGTGTATGTGAAAATCATTGCATATCTTCAAAGCCTTCATTCATGTGTGTGTACATACAAAGGACAGCAAGGAACAGATTTTTCAGTAAAATTCATTTCATTACATCCACAGATGGATGTTAGACTTTTGCATCACAGTACAGTTATTGAAGATTTTGATTCTTAATCTACAGAGAAAAAGTAATAATGCCAACACAACCTGAGCTGGCAAGCACCTTGTATTTAAATGGTTAAATGTGTGTATTCATTTTATCTTCTGGGATTGATCACAAAAAGAAATGACATACATGACCCTTAATGACATACATAAACAATTCTTCACCTGCCCAGAAGGAAAGCAAAAAAAAAAAAAACAGTTAGAACATGATTTTTTTTAGAAGAGGGATGGGGATGAAACCAGGATTACAAAAGTGGTACCTGGGAGCAGCATACCAGTGCTTCTGGGTAAAAGTGTTAGCAAGGTCTTGCAGTCTGTCTCAGTGACGGCAGGGGATGGTGGTTTGTGTGGCAGCAAAGACATGAGGGGTAGTGATAATTTGGTAACTACAGAAGTGTCTGAGCATGATCAGGTGCGAATTAGGGTTTGTCCCCCCAAGAAAGTGGCAGGACAATTAGCCCAGTTGAAATACATCTACACTAAAGCATGCAGCATGGGGAATAAACAGGAGGAGCTGGAGGCCATTGTACACCAGGGAAACTATGATATAGTTGCCATAACAGAAATGTGGTGGGAAGACACACACAAGCGGAGTGCTGTGATCAATGGCTACCAACTTTTCAGAAGGGATAGGCAAGGAAGGAGAGGTGGTGGGGTGGCTCTCTATGTTAGGGGCAGTTTTGAATGCTTAGAACTTAAGAGTGTGAATGACAGTGTTGAGTGTGTATGGATAAGAATTAAGGGGAAGGCCAACAAGGCAGACATCATGATGGGAGTTTGCTATAGACCTCCTAATCAGGATGTAGAATCTGATGAAATATTCTATAAGTAGCTGGCAGAGGTCTCATGATCATTTGCCCTTGGTCTCGTGGGGGACTTCAACTTCCCAGATGTCTGCTGGAAATACCACGCAGCAGAGAGGCAACAGTCCCAGAGGTTCCTGGAGTGTGTGGAAGACAACTTCCTCACACAGCTGGTGAAGGAACCAACTAGGGAAAGTGCCCTAATGGACCTACTGTTTGTTAACAGAGAAGGTCTTGTGGGCGCTGTAAAGGTTGGAGGTCATCTTGGACACAGTGATCACGAAATGCTAGAATTTTCAATTCTTGGTGAAGCAAGGCGGGGAGCCAGCAGAACTGCCACCTTGGACTTCCGAAGGGCAGACTTTAGCCTGTTTAGGAGCATGGTTGAGAGTGTTCCTTGGGAGGCAGTTTTGAAGGGCAAAGGTGCCTAGGAAGGCTGGTCTTACTTCAAGCAGGTAGTCTTAGAAGCACAGGAGAAGGCCATCCCCATGGCTC
>NW_009648536.1:605996-607176 GCF_000708025.1 Charadrius vociferus
AGGGAAGAGTGTGGCCAGTAGGTCGAGGGAGGTCATTCTCCCCCTCTACTCTGCACTGGGGAGGCCACAACTGGAAACCTGTGTCCAGTTTTGGGCTCCCCAGTTCAAGAGAGACAGGGAACTGCTGGAGAGAGTCCAGCGAAGGGCAACTAAGATGATTGAGGGACTGGAGCATTTCCCTCATGAGGAAAGGCTGAGAGAGCTGGGACTCTTTAGCCTGGAGAAGAGAAGGCTGAGGGGAGACCGTATTATGACATACAAGTATCTGAAGGGTGGGTTGAAGGAGGATGGAGTCAGAGTCTTTTCAGTGGTTCCCAGTGACAGGACGAGGGGTAACGGGCTCAGGTTGGAACATAGGAAGTTCTGTTCAAATACACGGAAAAACTTCTTTACAGTTAGGGTGACAGAGCACTGGCACAGGCTGCCCAGGGAGGTTGTGGAGTCCCCTTCTCTGAAAATTTTCAAGACCCACCTGGATACAGTCTTGAGTAATGTGCGCTAGGGAATCCTGCATTAGCAGGGGAGTTGGACTAGATGATCTCTAGAGGTCCCTTCCAACTCTGAAAATTCAGTGATTATTTTTTTATTTGATAAATTTGGTTTCTGTATTTTTTACGAGTTATGTGAGTAAGAAAAACAGGATGCTAAAGAAAAGACCATAATAGGGGTAGTTTATGACTTTTGTCAGTATCTGGGATATCTAATTTATATATGATTCCATAAGGGAAATTTAATTTATAATGATTCGTAAATATTTACTGGGATAATGAGTAAAGATACCATGGAAGTCTGTTTTTTTTGTGGCTCAGATTGGATAGACTTATGGTCTGACTTAACACCTCAATGTCCTGCTCTATTTTTCACTTAGGTGCATGCAAAGAAAACTCTTCCGAAACTCTATCTCAGCCCTCAAATTCACCAGATTTATATCTTTATTGGTTTCATGACAGACCATTAGTTGGTGGATCATTTTACCTGGACCACGTAGTTTAAGTCAATAATTTCTCAGATATGGACTTACCACATGTCTGAGTACGCATGCCTAAAAAACTAGCTGGTTCCCTAACTTGGTGTCCTTGTTTCGGCGGGGATGGGGTTAATTTCCCCAGGAGCCGGCAGGGGGCAGGTATGCCATACCACGTGACCCATGCCCGAGCTATAAGAGGCGCTAGCCGGGGGG
>NW_009648536.1:607894-633681 GCF_000708025.1 Charadrius vociferus
AGGAGGGGGGGGGGGAGGAGAGGAGAGGAGAGGAGAGGAGAGGAGTGGAGTTGCCACTTCGTGGTGGGCTGCAGCGGTGCGGGTGTGGCGGTACTGTAATCGCGTTTTCATCTTTTCCTTGTGCTGTTCTGTTAAATTGCTTTATTTTAACCCCCGAGTTTTGCCCTGACGATTCCTTTTTCCACGACTGTGGGAGTTGTGTGAGCGACTGTGTGGTTCTTTGTTGCTGGCTGAGGCCAAACCACGACACTTGGAATAGTACAAGTTTATAGCCAGGGTGAAAGTTCAGGTCTTAGGTCTCGTATGTGAGCCATAGCATGCCCTGTAATTGCTCACTAACATTGACCTTAACATAATACAGATGTTCCAGGTGCTCCTCTCCACTTACTAGGATTTAGACACTATCTTTGCATTTAAAAAATTACTCCACTTCTAATTTCAACAGCCTTCCATTCCTTGGCCTGATGTGTTTTGACTTGCATGTTACAGTGTGATTGAGTGGAAAAAAAAACAGCTTAAATACATGCTGCCCACCAAACAAATATTCCAGAACATCAAATGAACCAGTTATTAATTCTTTTAGCCTACTAATCCCTTTGCTAATATTTTCAAAAGGAATCAACATTTTGATTTCTAATGTATAAAAGTACTTAAAAATTATTTTTGTTTTTGCCCCTTTGAATTTCTGTTTGTGATCTGTCTTCCAAAAACCTACTACAAAGCAATTGCACAGAGATCATCTGATTGTCCATGTTAACGCTTGGATATAGGTAATTATCACATTTGAAATATTGTGATGCTAAATTCTCTACTTTACTGTGAGTGTTACTACAATAATTTCATGATTCATTTAACAATACTAATACATTCTGAAGTACTACTGCAGTCTCCAAAGAAAGAAACTGTCATTGGCGTTTTCTAATTTCTTTGAGGCTGCTAATTTGAGATTTGTGAAAGGAAAAACAAATTTCACAATATAATGCCTAAAACAGAGATATCTAAAACCAGCCACACTCACCACCTTCCTGTGTTGATTAACAGTTAATAAAAGAGAACGTTTGACACTTCTTTTGGCGTTGTTCAGAAAGATTCTCATTGTGATAGATGGTACTTACAGCTAGCCAATATGGTCTAATATTTGAGTTCAGTATCAATGGGATGCTTCTGTTGTGTTTTGTCCTTTAGAAACTATGTTAGTAAAATACAGAACCCTTGATTAAATACATCTCTCAGGCTTGGATTCTCTGAATTGTTCTCTCCCTCCATAAACAACTATACAACTACTGTTGGGGCTTTGAATTAGCAAAGACGATTACTGTTAACCTCATCTTAAATCATCAGTATCACTGGAGGAACTCTTTGAGAAAACTTGCTATGATTAAATGAGGCAGTAACTTTGGGATAATAGTTATGTGTAGATCTCAGGTCCATTTGGTGCCAAATTCTTTAGGCCTCTAATAGGACAGAGAGTAATTACGTATGTCCAGACAAACTCAGAAATATAAAAAATTCTTCTAAGTGTATTAACTGAATCTCCACTTTAATAATAATAAGACACTACTGAGCAAATATTCAGATGACTGCCACACTTCAAGTCTAGTACACCTGGATGTAGATTCATTTTCAGGGACATAGTGAAGCAAGTGCTTTTTTATATTTAGCATCTTCCTTCTATAGGGGCTCTCCTTGCTTTGTCTCTTCATCGCAGGACCTGTTCTGAGTATGTTCCAGTGGTAAATCACTCTTAAGTAGTCTGAGTGCCCATAATGCGGAAGTGCAAAATGTTCTTACTGAGGAACTGAGCCATCCAAGTCTTCAGGTCTGAATATCTGAGAACAAAACCAGAATATTTCTCCCTCCGCTTACAGTCTAAAATTGCTACACTTTGAAGTCCAACTAGAGGTCACCTTTAACATCACTTGTCTTATAACTCTCCTTTAGTAGTGGTCATATTCTATAGTTGTATATATAGGAACCAGAGGCATAAGGACATTACTTATCAGTAGAATTGAAACAAAACTGGAAATAATGATCACTAGAAATGAAATATAAAAAATAAGTAGTTTTACAAAGACGTGACTAAATGTTACTGTAAGGGTCATTTAAATTTTGTTAACACCAACCAGGCAGTTCCTTAATTTGTCTAATCTTTTTCAAATTAATGTTATGGATCGGTCAGATGCATCTATTAAACCTAACATATCCAACACCTTCCTCAGTGCTGTTTTCTAGGTAATTTCTGCTGAATCTTTTATACTCTGTAGCATGAACTACATAGAAAATATTTGATAATGAAAATTCTTAATAGTTTTCAGCTTCTTGAAATTATGTTTTAAATGTCTAAACCCTGATGTTCATAACTTGAAAGTATAAAATACATCAACCACTTAGAATCGGGGGTGGGTACTCACGATCGCTGCTCAGGATGGTGCCAATTCACTAGGCAGTGAGAGCAACTTTTGTCATTATTTTTATATTATAGTTATTTTCCTTCTCTGGTACTGTTCTATTAAACTGTCTTTATCTCAACCCATGAGTTTTGCTTTTTTTCCTTTTCCCCTGCTTTTCTCCCTCTTTTCCCTGCCCTTCTTGGGGGAGAAGCGGGGTAAGCAAAAAGCTGTGTGGTCCTAGTTGCTGGCTGGAGCTAAACCACTACACATGCTTTCTCAGTTCATTTGTATGTTGTCTAGTTTTAAATATTTTCTTTAAAAAGAACTCTAAAGTCATTCCTGCCACATTGTCACACCATTATTACTATGCCACCTCAGTAACATTCTTACATATAGAAAACACAGATATATAGAAAATACATCTATAAACACAAATATTTGAAATGTTATGCTTTATTACTAAAGCACCTAAAGAAATATTTAATTCACACTATAAGCTCCAGATTACAAATAATTTGAACAAAACTTATTATCCCATGTAAGAAAAGCTGCTCCCATTTCTTTGTGCTTAATTGAGGTTGTTGCTGACCTTGGAACCTCTGAAACCTATGCTTTTTGAACAACCAGAGAACCAACAAAGTAACACGAAAGAATTCAGAACACTAGTGTTTTTTGAATCAGTACTTATGTAGGCCTAGATATATGAAAAGACTCTAGAATGTTTTACCATGCAGTAGAATTCCTCAACATTTTGGATAAAGTGAAATGTGCCTTCATATTTTATAGCATTTTAAGTTGCAGGTTCAACTTGCAGCTTGTAGCTGAAAAACTCGAAACAAAACCACTTCCCATGTGTATTAAACAAATGACACCGTATCTATCAAAAGTTCATTAGTACATGTTACAATGAAACAAGTTTTGAGGGTCTGAGTTTTATGTGGTTAAAAAAGCTTAAAAGAATTCTCTCTTGTAAATATAAAAGGCACTTTCCAGGAACTATATATTTCAGCAGACGTGCAGAAGCAGTTTCATGAGGCGCATTTTAATACTCAGTATACTGAGTTTGGTATAAAGATAGATGTTAAAGCTGTTGAAGAAAAAGATTCTAGGCTCTAAGGCATGGAAATTGCAATGTCTCTTCAGAAGGAAGGCTCAAGATCTTATCAAAGAAGGGGCCAAGACACATTAGAAGGGTACAGAACATTTTTTTCCTGTAATATGTAAATACATACACATACACACTCCTGCATAGAGTACCTTAAAAGATGCTTGTCTATCTCATTTGAGCATATGACCCTTATTTTGCAATAAAAATAATTAATAACATTACTGACCAAAGTTTATTTCTCTCTCTATAGAAATCCTATCCCTTACATGTCAACCTGCAATATTTTGATATAAGTTTTTATCAAACCTTCATGAATACAATGACATTGGAATCAGGTTTGCATTTTGTCTAATTTCTATCCCTTATTTTTATAACTTTGCTTTCATTTACCTGCAGTAAGCTATTGATTTTCGTGACAGCACCCACCATGATGCAGATTACAAAGTATTTCAGAAGTTACTCCTAAATTTTCTTATATCATATTAATCGTCTATTTGCTGAGTTATGCCTCTATAAACTATTATTACACCTGTGCTGCTGCTGTTGTGATTGCAGCACAGGTAGATACACCCAATACAGTTGTAATATACCTGACTGCTCGCAGAAGTGGAACTGCAGTTGCAAGAGCATCCGTTATTGAATATATAACCAGTGATTTCATTCCTATCATTAAATAAACCAGCAAGGTTAAAGCTAGCTCTGTTTCGAATACATGTGCTGCAATGACACCTCTGGATTTCATTGCAGATGTAGCCTGAGGAACTGCAATTGACTAGAAAGAAATTCAATACAGGAGAGAAACAAACACAAACAGAATATTTAGAGGAGGGAAACTCTTCATTGGAAAATTAAGATTTTGCCAAATCACTCCTCAGAGGAATAATAAGGGGAGTTGATTAAAACTAACCAAAGCCATTGAAGTTCATTGATCATAAAAGATTATTAAAGAATGGACATTGCTGAAAGAAAGAGCAAACTTTAGGATCTTCACCCAGTCTAATTTTTGCATTAATTAAGTTTAAGTTCACATTTTGTTTTCCTTAAAACTAGTTTGTGTGTTCTCCTCAGGTTTGTCTTGCTGGTTAGCAAGGAACCAACCATTAACTCTCCTCTCTTGTACAGGTCAGTAGACTATGTGGGAACTTGATCCTAATATCTCCGTTTGCCATGTCAGACAGGGACATAGTTTGTGCCAGGAAAAGCATTATTAATATCAATCTTACATCACTTTGAGGTAGCAGTTTGAATACTGTTTTGGTTGACTTCATTGTATTAAGATTGGACTGCTCCACAGTAGCAATGGAGGTTATTCATGTGTGTCCAAAAACTTCCAGAACTAGACACGGAAGGTGGTGTAAGCCTGTAAAATAAGGTAACCACAAATATGCAGACAAGAGCCAGTATTTCAGTATTATCCTTTAGGTATTCCTCTGTTCCTAGGGTCATCACTTTGAGACATTTTACTGTTTGGAAAGCCAAAAAAGGCAAATATTTTCCTCTGTAAGATCTAATAGCTCTCTAGTCTGCTGATAATTCACTGCAGTCAAACATCAGTTTATTTCATTTTCTATAACCAACATCTTTTTCCTTCAAAAACTGTGAAGCTTTTTCTTGGTTAGTACCAAAACACAGCAATTCTTATGTCATCACTCAATATTGAGTTTCTGAATTTCAGTCAGTATTAGATTTTTATCTTTGTATGCACTTCATACAATTAGAATAAACCATTATGTATTGACAGATCTCCACAACGCTCTCCATTCTTATTGTCAGTTTCAGTACATTACAATGGGAGTTCCATTTATATATGGAACTTTGAATTTCATAAAGCTTGTAGAAATGTGAAGATTGAACTCTAGAGATCATGTAGTTAATTGAACTAAAGTTTAGTTACAAAACTAAGACTTTAGCAGAGCAATATCTCCTTTCTCCCACATATTTCAGTTCTTTGCCCACACTCTTTTCTTGGTTGTATCCATGGGATTTATGAACCCTGCCCTTTAATACATTTAATCTGAACTTATTACATTTAATTTGAGATGCAAGAATCCTTTCCTTTTTGCAAATACTTTCCTCTTGTAACACAAAGGTGGTTAGTTTGCAATTGTTCCCTCAGGTGATACTTGGCAATGATACAAATCACCATCCTCACAGTAGGTTTGCACAGAAAAAGGAAGTTGGAAATGATAAGATAATTTATCAAGGTCACAAAAGTAAAGTATACGTAATGGTTTTAAAATCAGCTGTCACATCTCATACTTCAGGGTACTTCATAATCTGTTGTCTGTGGCACTGACCTAAAAGGCCCACTTCCTCATTGCTCTCTATGGCAATTATAAACCTTGATTCATAGGAAGTAAACCTGACAGGCTACAGTGTGATTAATCCAGTTAGAATTCAGGTGTTCCTTTGATTCAAAATGCAGTCCCTTCATCCTTTCAGATGCTAGTTTACTTAACATAGTAAACCTGAACAATTTTTTTTCCGCAAAGAATGATGGTCTTTATTAACCTTCTGAGTATTCCGATACCAGTAGTACTTCAGTTTTGGAGTAGAATATTAAGAAATTGTATGTATTATGAAAGGAGACAAAACAAGTTATTGTCCTGGTTGCCCTCTGCCCTTTATACTTACAATATTCAGAGCAATTTTTTAATTTTCATATAAGGTGAAATCCTTTCTTCCATGAAAGGTTATGCAAGTGTAATTATTGGCATTCACAAATTCATGGCATTCTCCAGTATTCCTGGAAATAGTCAATACCAGATATCAAAAGATAATACAAAATGCGATCATGCACTGAACTGCCCAGCTGATTTTATTAATCAGTTAATTTATTTATTATCTCCAAGTTTCCAGTCTCCTGTCTCGCAATGATACTTTAAATAAATAAACGTTCAACTGTATTTCAGCTAACAGTAAACACTAGCCTGGATCAACTGAGATCCGCAAAAGGCATTTATATTTATGCTTTGGCTACAACATTCAGCTGTATTTTTCTTTTTCTCCATGGAATTCCCTTGTATAAGCAAAAATGTGCCTTTTGTTTTGATCCCCATTTTGCCCATGAACTAGCCATTCTTTCAGAACAGGGATACCAGAAAGAGAAAGAAGTGATGTTCAATGCACAGTGTAACCAGTCAGACAAAATACCACCCAAAACCTGCTGAAATAAGCTACAATTTAAATCAAATTATTGTTCTAATTCTGGCCTGAGAAAGGTCAAAAAATTACTTCTCTAATAGAACCTAGTATAGCAATTATGTTGTCTAATGATGAATTCCTCACAGAAAGTTTGTCCTCGTAAATGGTTTCCATGGCTGCAGTGGCTTGTATGAATAAGCCTTTACATCTAGGCAGAAAAGAAGAGGCAGATGTAATTGCAGGTAAGTGGCATGGAAGGGCCCAGTTTGTTATCTGTAAACAAGACATTGTACAGCATGAATTTGATACTCATTCAATGAAACACCTGAAGATGTAAAGCAGATGGAAGTGGGGGCCCTCTCCATCTCCACACCTGACATCCCACCCCAGCCCATGCCTGTTTCCTCATTTCCACGGCAGAAAAGAGCAGGATAATGAAGTAACATTTGTGCAGGAGGATTGTTTCACAGGGACAAATAAAATATATATACTCTCAGGAAAAGAAACAAGCAGGAATTACAAAATTAATTAAAGCTTAAGAATTCTTATAGCTAAGATAGAAAGTCCAACTGTAAATGAAGGTTTGACTGTAGCTCTGGATGGTCCTCATCTGAACTCTTTGTTCCAGCCAATGATGTCAACGAGGACGCAATAGAAACATCTTGGTGTGACACACCAGGCAACATGTGCTTGTGCCACTGTAACTGATAGGCAGCAGAAGCCTCTATTCTGAAAAAAAAGGTGGTGTTCAAATAATTTTGAGGAAAGGAAAGTATGTACCTACAGTGTTTTCAGCATATATAGTGATGTCCTCCTCCAGAGCTGAAAACTGACATGAACTCAAAGGTTTTCTGAATTTAATAGGGGAATGTTAAACTAAAAAAGAGATGTTAAATCAGAAAGAATATTTCTGAGATTCTGTTCTCCTGTAAAGTAAGGATCAGAAGAATGCCAGCCAGAATTGACACCCAAACAGAATGTTAATTTTGTTCTAATACAGTATGTATACTCAGTCTATTTAATCTTTAAGACTGATAACTTTTCTCTTTTCTTTAAACTGATGTAAAAACACTGGATTTTCACACTGAAGAATCCATAATTCATGCAGTTTCATTTCCTGACTTTCTCCCCTATTCAGAAATTTTGCCTTTGTCTAAGGTAAGGAGTCTAAATTATTTCTCCTTCTTTACTGCCAAGGGGTTTTGTGAAGTCCCTACTTTTCCCTCATTGAAAACTATAGGTCAAACTTTTGATTTTATCCCCAGGCCATGTTCAGGCAAATTCTTAATTAAAACTGCAATTAAATAAATTGAGCTAGTATATTTTGTCGTGGGGAGTAAACTTTAAACATTTAATATATTCAGTGTATTAATTGTTCCAGCAGATTAATTATGACCATTTGAAACCGTTTCATTCATGTGATCTCAATGTTGCTAATTTAGATCTCAATCTCAGAATACATCAAATACGTTTTCAAAAATTGTTATGACTGTCAAAATGTGAAGACACAGAAGACAGAAGGCAGAGGAGAGAAGGAAAAAAAGAAGTTGAAAAAGCTGCTGGAGAACCCATAGACTACTTTTTATTTTCTTTAGTAAGATAAAGTCAAGGCTGCTGTGTTGGGAAACACTAAAAATGACAGTTGCATATAAATAGGAAACAAGAAGTTAGATTATTTGTGGTCTGGCTTTTCAAATTCGAAGAATTTGTTACCCATTATCAAGTTAGCAACCACAAATACAAACGTCGTAATCAACTTTAATTACGGTTTATAATAGCCAGGGAAGCTTAGCTTATCTGTGTGGAGAACAGCTACTAGGTGATAGTGTAGCATATTCTATAATGTATCTTTTTGTTGTTGACAACCATTCCTTTACTCTGTCGTAGTTATATTCTTCTCCTACTGGTTTCAAGACTGATTGACACAATCAGTACCCGTGTGATTGACACAATCCATACCCCTGTGTTATCTTCCCATTACTGAAGTTATCACAAGCAAGCAGCATACGCTTTTTGCCAAATAAGCGTATTTGCAGAGCATGGCAGATTGCCCAGTTTGTACAGTATCTGGCATATTAAGTTAGTCATGTTGAGAAATTTTCAAGGGGTGCAAAAAATTCTTTAAAGCTTTCTGGAAAGATGGGATTTTATTGTATGCAACTCAGCATTAAGAGTGACAAAGGAAATTTGTGGTCATAAGCAGATTCAGACTGGCCAGTTGTGGTACTTGCACCAATCCTCCAGCCCTGGAGAGAACCAAAGAAGTGAAGACAACTCTAGACTGAACAAGCATCAGCAAAGGTCATCCAATATGCAGATGGAAAAATCTTATGTTCAGGACACTGACAAGAGAAAATGGCTTAACAGTTCATTTAACAAGTTCATCCATTTGTTTCTAGTAATTTCTGTGCTTCGCTGGACCACATAGCTCAGAGCATCCTCATTAGTTTTCAGAAAGCACAAGGAAAATCAAGAAAAATCACACTAAGTGAATAGCAAATTATCCGTTAATGGCAATGGTAGTTTTAACATTAGGAACACTTGACAAAGGTGGTCAGGGAGGCAATGAGGGGAGATGCCTCTGCTATGCCTTTTACTTACCGATAAGGAAGGATTGGTCAGGGATGTGAAAGTCAGAGCAGTTTTGGGTGCAGCAACCACAAGACGTTGGAGTTAGGTAAACCAAGAAAATGGAAGAAGGAAAATAGTGGGATCACAATGTGGTATTCCAGGTGAAGAGGACTTCGGCCTCTTCAGGGACCTGCTTGTAAGAGTACCATGGGATACAGGCCTAAAGAGAAAAGACGTTGAGGAGAGGTCATGGATTTTCAAGAATTACTTTCTCCAAGCTCAGGAATTGTCCATCCTAATTTGCTGGAAATCAAGTAAAGCTGACAGGAGGCCTGCATGGATAAGCAAAGAGCTCCTAACAAAAATCAAACATAAAATGGAAGTATACCAAGTGTTGAAGTAGGGACAGGTGGTCCAGCAATAATACAGATAAACTGTTGGAGCATGCAGGGATGGATTTAGGAAAGCCACATCCTGTGTGGGGCTGAATCTGGTGAGGAACATTAAGGGCAACCAGAAAGGCTTTTACAATTGCATCATCTAAAAGGGAAGACTAGGGAAAATAGAAACCTGCTGCTAAATGAAGCAGGGTGAAAAAGGACATGGGAAAGGCCAAAGTGCCCAAAGCCTCCCTTGCCTCAGTCTTTACTTGTAAAACTTGACTTCAAGAGTCCCAGGACCCTGACACCCTTGGAAAAATCTGGAGTGAGGAAGACCCTCAGTGGAGAAGGATTAGAGAACATTTGAACAAATTGAATTTATGCAAGTCCATGGGACCTGATGAGATACACCTGCAAGTGCCGAGAGCACTGGCCAAGGTTATTGTGAGGCCACGATCAATCATCTTTGAAACACTGTGGTGATTGGGTAGATGCCTAAGGACTTGAAGATAGTGAATGTCATTCCTATCTTTATGAAGGACAAGAAGGAAGATCCAAGGAGTTACAGCCCAGTGAGCCCCATCTTGATTCTTGGGAAGGTGATGGAGCAAATAATCTCTGAAATAATTTACAAACATATGAAGGACAAGAAGGTGATGATGAGTAGTCATCATGGGTATATGAAGGGGAAGTCATGCCTGACAAAGTTGACAACCTGCAGTGAGAAGACGGACTTGGTGGACAGGGGAGAAGACTGGACGTGCTTTATCTTGGCTTTAGCAGGGTTTTTGACAGTATTTCCCACAACATCCTTATTGACAAACTAATGAAGTACCAACTAGATAAATGGACACTGAGGTGGACTAAAAACTAGCTGAACTGTCAGTTCAAAGGATTGTGGATCAGCACAGAGACAAGAAGGAGGCCAGCAACTAACAGTGTACTCAGAGTTCAATACTGTGGCCAATACTGTTTAACATCTTCATTAATGACTTGGATAATGGGAGAGAGCACACGCTCCACAAGTGTACAGGTAGTATAAAATTGGAAGGAGTGGTTGATATATTCAGAGAGAGCTTTACATACTGGAAAAATAGACAGAGATGAACCTCATGAAGTTCAACAAAGGGAAATGCCATGTCTTGCCCATGGGAGTCAAATAACCTCAGGCACAAATACAGGCAGCAGGCTTAGCAGACAAAAAGGCAGCTTGGCAGAGAAGGGTGTGGAGTTCTTCACGGACACCAAGTTGACATTGACTTAGCAATATACCCTTGTGTCATAAAAGGCCAGCAACGTCCTGGACTGGATTAAGAAATACATCATCAGCAGGTCAATGAAGGTAGTCTTTCCCTTGTGCTCAGAGTTAATGAAATGCATTTGGAGTGCTGGGCCCAGTCTGAGGCTCTCCAGCACCAGAGCGACATGGATATAGTGAGTTCAGCAGAAGGCCATGATTAAAGGCCTGGACCATCTGACATATAAGAAGATTTTGAGAGAGTTGGGACTGTTCAACCTGCAGAAGCGAAAGCTCACAGGGGAAATATTATAATATATATATACCTGATGGGGAAGTAAGGCAGGGTTAAGAAGACAGGAGTAGACCTTCTCAGTGTTGCTCAGTGCCAGGACAAGAAGAAATGGGCACAAATTGAAATACAGGCAATTCCATTTAAGCATAGCTTTTTTACAGTGAAGGTGGTCAAACACTGGAACAGGCTGCCCAGGGAGGTTGTGGAGTCTTCATCCTTGGAGACATGCAGAACCCAGCCAGAAACAACCTTGAGAGCAACCTGCTCTAGCTTTAAGCAAGAGGGTTGAACAAGGTTATCTCCAGAGCTGCCTTCCAACCTCAGCAATTCTGTGGATGTCTAGCTGCCCATATCAGGAATTGGTTAGCATTAAGTGGTTCTTCATGTAAAGTATCCCTCAGTGGATGAGTTTTGGTGTAGTTACATTTTTGTTGTTAAATTCGATGAGATATACATTTTTTCCTCCAATATGAATGCAAGTTTAGAATTGTCTTAAAGCTATGGGACAGTGCTGTTTTTATACATGGCCTTCAGCAATGTACACCCACTTTGAAAGTTTATTCTTTTATATCTTGAGAGAGAAAAGTGTTTACAGATGGAAAAGTTAACATTAACCTGTTAACATAAATTTCAGTTTGTCTTTTCCGAGTCTTGATTTTAATTAATGATTCTTTACATTTTTAAAATCCATTTAGATCATATATTTTGCATAGCTGAGATCTGTCCTTCATGGAATCTTATGAATTAAAATAAAACAAAAGGCTAGAAGAAAATAATTAAATTGAAGTTTCCAAACAATGTTACTGACTTACTGCATAGTGCCACCTGCTGGCAAATATAATGATTTTGGACTGTATGTTTTATTTCAAGTTCTTACAGTCATTATAACACTGAGAAAAAGAAATGGGGAAGAAGAATGGTGAACAAGCTATATTCTGACCTTTAAAACAATTCTATCTTTCCTTTTAATATGTATTCTCTTAAAAAAGAATAGAGATAATCCTATTTTTCCTAGTTTATAGCCCTCTTCCCATTCCCTAAATGTTTTCAATGGTAAATGGAATGAAATACTCTTTTCTTGATATAGTTTCAGAGATTAATGAAAAACTGGAATTTCCGCAAAGTACGATTTCTTTTGAATAAACATTTAAAAAAAAAAAACAACATAAAAAAAATGGTGGATATCCAGCAACCTCTATGGCAAATACATTGTATTTACAGAGATATTTGTTGCATTTGAAGCTACTAAAGAATGCCATTCCTATGCAAGATTACTCCCCATCTTTTCTATGTCACTGATGTCACACATGGAACCATTTGTAGTTCTTCCATAGACATTTCCATATCTCTTTTGGGATAAACCAAAATAGAGATGCAATGATTCTCTATTTGTCTTTCCTTCATGTTTGCACATATTTTAGACCTTATTTTAGTCTTTAGCTATGTCAAATACGAACAAACAAGAGCCTAGTCATAGTATATTTCATTACTGAAAGATCTTCCAAACTCATGATACCCAAATAGTCAAAAGATAGAGCTAAATCCACAGGACATAATTTCAAAAACAATTCTTAGCATAGCTTAATTTGTCAAATGTCTGAAATACCACCAGAAATTACATTTCCATCATGTAGATAAGTACAAAAAAAAAACCCACCACCTTTTCTCCTCAGTTGTTGCTCACATCCACATCATCATATTCCCATCAAGACTCTCCAATTACAAGAACCTTTGTCTTCTCATGACTTTTTCTAAGGGACATAATCCATAGCCACCCAAACAGCAGGATTACTGCAGATGGCATCATCCAATAGATAACAGACAGCAACATGGAAAACACACCTAAAATGCAATCACCTCTTAAAGAATAATGCTTACATCCTGCTCCAGGAGTTTATAATCAGTTTTGCTGGAGTAGAAAATAGCTAGTTCTTTACTTGCTGAAGTCTGTGAATCTTCTTTGGTATTAAGTTCTTCCTGTGTATGTACCTGGGTACTTAGTCTGCAATATGTCACAAAGGAGAGAGGGGGTGGGGGTAAGGGGACACTTAAAAATAAACATTCCAGTACTGCCCGTTTTTTAGAATTATGTTCAAGCTTGGGCATTTTAAAACTACTTTTGTTTTTAAATGCCTATGGTTTCCTTTTTTTTTTTTTTTGGTAAAAAGGTCTTTATATTCGTGATGAATGATATCCACAAAATGAGTTATCCTCAACTCAACTACCAGCAGCAAATTTTTTTGAAAAAATGTGTTCCTAACATCCAGATAAAACTTCAAGGTATTTCATTTTTTTCTTCAGCATTTCAAGATGCACCTTGTAAGGTAAATGAGTAAAAAACCCTCACATTTTTCTTGAAATGTAAGGATGACACATCTCACATTCTAAACTAGCTGTGTTACTGGGTGGTTGAATATTGGAGGTGGTTGCTCAGAGGCTGTGGAATCTCCATCCTTGAAAAATTCTCAGAACTGGACTGGACAGGGCCCTGTGCAGTCTTTGATTCACTTTGAGCAGGAGGTTGGACTAAGTGATTCCAGAGGTTCCCTCCAAATACAATTATTTTCTGATTCCATATGCTGGATTAATTATATACATTAAAATGATACTCAGTGTTTTCAGGCCCAGGGACATTCATTACTTATCAAATGCTAATGATACAAAGAACATATGTGACATTTTTCCAGAAAATGAAATCACATACTTAATATATTGTCATTATCTCTGACATTTACTCTGAAGCTCAAGGTGCCAAATGCACAGTGATGAGCGTTCCAGGTATTTTACTTGACAAAGGATATGTTTCGACTCAACAGTTAAGACCAAATCATTCCCTGACGTTCAGAAAACTGGAGAATGTTAAAAAAATTATAGAAAAGTATTATCTTTACATGTCAGGCTCTGCAGCATCTTCTGTAAAGCAGGAGTGTATCATTTACTGTGACAGAAGATTATAGGCAGGAACCCTTACTAAAAAGAGGTCTTTTCACCCAAAGATCTCTGGAAGGTTAGCGAAAGTAGCCAGTTCTTCCATATTCCATGATGTAGTTTGGCTTTTTTATTTAATGTTAACAGGCTTGCTTACATGTATTAATACCATCAAGTCTTCTCCTTATTAAAAGATAAAAACACATCCTTCCTGTTTCTACTCATCCTCCCCCTGTAACATGATCAAAATGCCACCAACATGACTATATTGTAAGGAAAGCACCTTCAGAGCATGTAGCAAAAACCCCCAAGCCACATATTAAAATGGCTGCATTGGTGAATTTTATGTTCCAGACTTCAAATATTCAGTTTTTATTGCCACGTTTCTAATGATTTTTTCATTTGTGTTTAAATCCCCAGACCCATGCTGTACAAACCGTTCTGGGGACCAGCTGTTACAGCAATATGTATTTGAGCAGGGATGATTAGAGATGAGCAGAAAATAGCATTCTCTTCCTGCAAAAGTTCTAGAGAGTTAAGAGATTATTCCAGTCTTTACTAGAAGGAAGCAAATATTTGACTCAAAGTTTCTCATTTCAAAAACAAAGAGAAAACTACACAAAAATATAAAATCAACAATAACCAACCACCACTGCACTTGTCGAGAACATTTGAAATTAAAATTATTCCCGAACCATACCATCAGTGTAAACCTTGCCTTCTGATATGCAAAAGCTTTCCTAAACATTAGACCTCGAATATCCTTCAAAGCCCTTTTTGCTGTCAGAGTGATTCTAAGTAAAATTGTTACCACTGGAATGGAGAACAGGTCTCTTACGTCTCCTGAAAACACCATACCACAAAGACAACTTCCATTTCATTCTGTACTGTTCTATAGGATGTGTGTTTGGTGGGTTGGTTGGCTATTAAACACTGTAAGGTTATGTGGAAACTGAGGTCTCTACTTTCTTAGGGGTATCTGGGCAAGAATCTTTACCCTACAAAAGAGAAAATAAGTAAAAGAGGAAGCCATCAACAAGAACATACAGAGACACAAACCTGACTGACAAACGATAAGGGAGGCAGTAAGAGAACTAAGTCTGGTCATTCGTGCTCATTGGTCAGGGTACTGGAACATAGGAATGTTCATTTCAGGAGGATTACCCCATAGAGGACCTTGTTAAATGGGATTGCGAGGAAAAGGGAGAAAGCTAATGGACAAACATAATGAAGACAAAACCAGGAAGCAAACCTGGTCAGTCACACTAACTGATGGGCTACCAAGGAACTGTAGGCAAAGTGGGACTTTGCAGCTGACAGAGATACAAACCTGAGGGTCCAGGATGTTGGGGTCCAGTGGGACTGTGCAAACTGATGAAGGACTGTGGAGGAGAAGGGGACTGGGAAGGAACAAAGGGGAGGTAGGCAGAAATGGGTATAAAAGTGTCTGGGCAAGTGTAAAATAGGTCAGTCAGCATACTCATCTGCCTGAGACCTGCACCTGATTGCTCCAGTCCATCATATCTTCTTATTAAATCCTTTTCCAATTATGTTTCTCTGCAATCTCACTCTCTGTCCTGTCTTCCAGCTACTGGAGTGAGTGAGATCTCAACCCCAGACACTAGGGTGGGAATGGTATGTGTCCCAACAGCTAACCACTGGGAGACATCAGGGTGCATGAAGTAAGTGCAGGGCTCACTGATGATGGCTGGAGCAGGACCCTGGGTCACAATCCATATACCTGGATACATCTCCAGGTTTTTTTGTGACCGTGAGTTTTGTGGTGGTGTACACTCAGTAATTTAGGGCATAACTGTTAAGGAGTAACAGCTCTATGCATATAGTGAGAGCTAGTGGTGCTGTGTAGGAATGAACCATTAACATGATGTATGTTCTTCAAGAGCATTAATTGAAGAAAGCTTTGTTTTAAAGTCTAATCTAAAGATTATGAATGATCTCTGATTCTCTAACTGATATATGCATACATGCATATATACAAATATATGGATATATATACAACACATACTCACTTGCAACATTTCAACTACTGAAGACATATGCTTATTGGACATGGGAAAAAAATGGGACAAAGATTGCATTTGATTCACTCAGTTTGGTAGATACAGGTTTATGGTGCTGCCTTCCCCCCCCCCCCGCCCCTGTTTAGGCCTCTTGGTGCTTGGTGCAATTTGCCACACACACCTGGGCCACATAACAATACAAGGGACAAGAACATTATGTCATTCCATTAATACTTAGGACACATAATGGTCCAATATAAAAAAGAAAGAAAGAAAGTGAAGAGTAACAGACCAAAAAGTTATGGCAACCCCTTAACACCCCTTAGCATACCTGGCTCCCATGACTCCTATTGCTTGGGAACAACAATAGTAATCCGTCACCCCTGACAATATATGGATCATGGCCCAAAAAAGAAAGGTGATACCAGAATTTCAAGATCTAGCAGCCTCTGGGCTGGCGCAATTGGTGGAAAATACCAAAATATCCCACTGCCCAAGTCATAGAATCATAGAATTTTCTAGGTTGGAAGAGACCCTTGGGATCATCAAGTCCAACCATCTATCCTACTCTACAAAGTTCTCCCCTATACCATATCCCCCAACACCACATCTAAACGTCTCTTAAACACATCCAGGGATGGTGACTCAACCACCTCTGTGGGCAGCCTATTCCAATGCCCAACCACTCTTTCTGTGAAAAATTCGCTCCTAATGTTCAGTCTAAATCTACCCTGTTGGAGCTTGAAGCCATTCCCTCTGGTTCTGTCATTAATTACCTGTGAGAAGAGACCAGCACCAACCTCTCTACCGTGTCCTTTCAAATAGTTGTAGAGAGTGATGAGGTCTCCCGTCAGCCTTCTCCTCAAACTAAACAGTCCCAGCTCCTTCAAGTGCTCTTCATATGATTTGTTTACTAGGCCCTTCACATTATTTGTTTACTAGGCCCTTCACCATCTTCGTTGCCCTCCTCTGTGCTCACTCCAGCACCTCGATATCCCTCTTGTATTGAGGTGCCCAGTCAGGCCAGAGTGGAAAAGTACCTGATGAAAGTCAATTTTCTCAGACCTCATAAGTAGTGATTCTAAAGAGACCTTAAATGAGCTCTTCTCAATCACATCAGGCCGTGATCAGCATCTCCCCTGAGCTGGGATGCCGTTCAAGCAGACACCTTGAGGATTAAAAGGCAAGGGCAAGTCAGCCCTCTCAAGCCTCAGTTATCAGCCGCTGAGGAATGCTGCTGCATTGTGAGTACTTACTCCAAATTCGAGAAGAGGGAAATTTTAACTATATGCTAGCCTCTCTTTCATCCTCCTCTCTATCCATGTGTCTCTAATATACACACTAATTCTTAGGAGCATGGGTGATCTTATACTTTACTGGATCCGAATACTTCCTGTCCGTTTGTCTAAATGCACATAAAAAGGAGCACCCATTGGCTCATTGGAATTGCCCATTATGAAGGGACCTTTGGTCCTAACAGTTACACACTCATGTGTGGGTGGGTGTGTGCAACCCCTCGAGTCTTGTGTGCTTGTAGGTTTGTGCTCGTATGTATATATTTTGATTTGGGATACCTTATGGCAAGTTAGTGTGAATCTTGTCATTTTCAAATCTGTAATTAAGTTGCTGTTCAATTATTTTGTTAAATCATCTTGTAAATTCTTAAATAAGTTAATCATTAAGTGCTGCTTAATTCAACTCTTGATCTACCTTGAATCATTAATAAATTTTAAATTGCTACTAAATCATAACAGTGTCAAATATTTCCATTCACAACAAAGTTTTTTCCCTTCTGAAAAAAAAAACAGCTAACTTATCAACCAAGTAGTCTAAAAACAATACAGAATGAAACCTATCCCAATGGCTACAGCCGTTAGTTGTCTAGAGTTAATTTGGCCACCTTCTTAAATTACTTATGTAGAGCCCAGAATTTTCTTTCTCTGTACTTGCATCTTTCATTTCTGTATTGATGATACAGACATTTATTCTGCATCAGCTCTACAGACTGAAGCAATGTTGCCATAACTACATCGTTGAACAGCATTCTAAAAAACGCTTGTCCTCCCTGTGCCTTTTTTAAATTTCATCATTTGACAAGAACTTTCTCTACTGTCTGATACAAAGTATTCCATTATTATCAAGATTTTCTTCCTAAGCAGGCTAACTGCAAGGACCCTTTGTTCCAGGATTTTGGTTGTGTGCTAATTGTCGTGGATGCAAGGGCTACACAAACTCTCTAAAAATTAATTTACAAAAAGATCCTCGCAGTTTTTTTGCAGGGAATAAAAGTAAACCTTCTCCTGAAGGGTCACTCTGAGGTTCTATTGCAGGTTACATTCACAATTTTATGGTGCTAGTTTTAATTTAGCCACCATTCTGTTGCTGGCTTGTTCTGGTGTCTGTAAAAAAAAGATTAGCAGTGTTCAGAAGTACATACAACTTTGCAAAAATAAATGCGTGCTTTGTATGAGCTGTTTGCATTAGTGGTTGAGGAGAGTACAGTGGATAGGAACACCACAAAAAAAAGGTACCCACTAATAATTTCCTATACTTCTCCTGTTTCCTGGTAAAAGCAACGTGCAAAAATGAAAAATGATATTCAATGAAGCTGCAAACCTACAGTAAGGGACAATGTGAAATTGTACTGCTCCCAGGAATTACTTCAGGATATTTTCTGAATCAAGTCAGTTCAATGCTTCAAGGAAAGCAAATCAGTTTAGTCACTATACTACCCAGGGAAAAAATGTAGTATATGTTATCCTAGGTCTTCTGGGCCATGAATACACAATATGGATAGAGCTAAACCTGGCACTCTCTTCAGACTCTATAACAGGAAAAAAAGAGAAAAAAAAAAAAAAAGAAAGAAAAAAAGTCTACCACTGTGAAGTACAAACAGTAAAATGTTTACTTTTATTTTAAGATGAAGGATATTTTTCCTCTCCAAATATATTTTACTCTGTATTTTTCCAAATTTCTCTCCAGGCTTTCACCATCACTTTCCTTATTACTTATTATGTCTACTAAAATATTGAGTTGTGAAATACCCATTTCTTGTACCTGAGGCTATTCTAGTTCTTCCTTTTCTGTTCTGTGTATAACTTAGTGTGGATAACAATGTCAGCCTGAGATTGCTCTTTTATCCTACTGGCCAGTATGCTTATTGAATTAAAAAAAAAAAACAACCAACAAAAACAGTCCTGTACCAGCTGTATATATACCTGCCGTGCCTTTAACAGCATGCTTTATCTGAGCTGTATAATCCTTCTCTAATAAGCATGATAGAAAGACAAGAGATGCTAACAAAGTAAAAAAAGGGGGGCTTACATAACTCATTAAAATACTTTCTGATTATAGCCCAGCACTAGGCATAATTAAAACTCAGTATTAGAAAATATCCTAATATCAATATTGACATAATTTTCCACATATTTTCTCTGAACACAGATCAATTATAAACAGCAAATTCACAACCACTTTAAGTCCATTTAATTACTTGCTGCGGGATTCATTGCATCAACATTCTCAGTTCCACAGATGGGCGCTGAGGCTTTTCTTCCCCAGACAAGTTCAGCCTGTCTATGAGACTTTCTTCACTGAGGTCTGAAGTTTCCCCAAGGCATACAGGAATCCCATTGTTCTTAGCATAGTTCTGTTGCCTCAGGGCAAAAAAAAAAAAAAGTACCTGTTTCCCTGCTTACACTACATTGATTTATTTACATCTCTGAGACAGCCTAAACTTTGTCTACATGTTAGACATTTAGCACACAAATTCCCATTGGTCTTATCACTAGCTCAGCTGCATCGGTGTTAATTGAGCCATTGGTAGATATTTTGGAGGCTGGTGGAGGCTAAGGAGTATGTACTAGCAGCCTTACAGCTGCTTTTGGAACAGCTGAAGCAGCACTAGCTCTGAAGAGCTCTCTTGCTGCAGGACCTGAATGCACATAAGGCCTGAGAGAGATTATATCTGGTACTAAACTCTGGCAATGAGATAGCATTTCATTAGATTCAGCAACGAATATTTAAATGCTGTTTGCTGCTGTAAGATACAGTTGACCTGCACTGGAGATAAAATTCTGCACTAAAGCCAAGTGCCTGATCAAGCAGGAAAGGAAAGTAGATGGACACTGGGATGTTTCCAAATTGCTAGCACAGTGCACAGCTGAGATTATTACTGCTCTTTTCAGCAGCAGATGCATTCACTCTCCAGAGTAGCAATACCACAGAGGTGCAATGATCCCCAGATGGAGTGAAGATAAGCTCTTGGTTTCTCTTGTACAAGTCTCATTAGGAAGACCATTTTGCCACACTATTTTTCATCCTGATGGGAATGACTTTTCTGTCTGCTCTCTGTAAGAATAAAATCAGGACACACAGCCAGAGGGGAAAAATATATATGATAGTATCTTCCCACATCTTTTCCTGTGTCCCAGTATTTGCAGAAATGCAGCAAAATACTTTGTTTTCATCTTTAGAGCATTCAACAAGCATTATCTAATTAGGTTAAATACCACCCTCTTAGCAGGCTTCTTACTAACCAGAAAATGGGGCTTGCTTTCTGTGTGCTAGTGTCTCTCCCCCAGTGAAGGTTCCATGAAAAACAGAGATGATTGCAGCCTTTTTAATCTAACCAAACTAACAATAAAATGTATCATATGGGGGTGTACATTTTCTTGATCTTGTGTAAATTACCATAAAATTACTATAAATGTGTACATAAAAGCTACAGAATATTTCCTCTCAGTTTTTCTGATAATAATGTAATTGGTTCTGTTTACTGATAAGTAGGGTGCAGCAGGAGTGAAGTATGGAAGGAACACCAACAGCAATCTTCTGTTTGTCTCCCCAACACAAATTTTCTACTTCTAACTCTATTTTATGGAATAGAGAAAATGGTGTTATCATGAGTTATTGTTAAATTGACTGTGATAACTCATATAGTAACTATGCTATTACTGCTTACCACAAGTGCAATTACACTCTCTGCCATGATCTATCCTCTATTTATATATAATTTAGAAAAACAATGACAGATAAACAATGATTCTATCTAAACTGTTCAAGAGTGAAGGATTGAACTACATACGCAAAAACAATAACTTCATAGACAATGCCAGAGGGTGCTGGATACTCTAAACCATTCTTTACATTCTTTATAGGTACAGTCAAACATTTGAAACCATGGACCATGTAACTGGCTTCAAATAATCAAGAAACATTCATTTGCCAAGAATGAAGCTGGTAGCAAAACTCACTTCAACTTCAATCATCATAATTTCCTCCAAATGTTCCCAAGTAAAATGGCTCATGGCAATTACAATCCAGTCATTGGTTCCAATATATCTAAGACAAATATTTTGAATGGAAAACATCATCATAGTCTGGCAACTGATTGGTGAAAACATCAACCTTTTGCATTGCCTCATCCCTGCCCCCCAGTCAATATTTAAGATTGACTCTTTTCTTTATCAGGGCTTGAACCTGAAGTAGAATTTGCCTTACTGAATGGCAATAATCTTTCCCCAGCCTATAATAGGCATGGTGTCCTGGTTTGAGGTAAAACTGAACCAATTTTGTTCAGTAACTTCGCTTCTTAGCTAGGCCTCTCTAACTACTGAAATTAACAGTATATTGTGTAAACAATGTTCACTTTCTTAGAGTGATAAGACCTACGTTTATAGCTGATGCCCAGGCATGGTATGCAGAGAGGACCTTGCTTATACTTACTGCTATAACACCCAAGGCCAACCAACTTGGGTATTTGCCCCGTTGGAGGGTCAGAAGTAGAAAAGCATAGTGGGGTCCCACCTGCAGGGAGGAACGGAGAGGACAGGTGACCCAAAACTGACCAACGAGGGTATTCCATCCCATCTGCCTCATGCTCAGTATAAAGGCTGAGGGATCGAAGGGTCATCTCTCCTCCTTCAACGGCTAACGTCTGAGGAGGACTCTGTTCGTCTGCCTTTGATCCCGATCCTGAATGCAGATCCAGAATCCAGTTCCTGTCCATCACTGAGTCCAGCCTGGGACTGCCCCAGTGCCAGCTGGTGTCGTGATTGTCATCTCAGGAGCTTGATATGGTTTTGTATATATTTCATTATTTCTTTTTTTATTTTATTATTAATATTTCATTAAAGTAGTTTAGTTCCTTCTAAACTCATAAGTCTCTTTTTCCTCCTCTGCCCCTCTCTTTGAAGAGGGGTAGAGGAGAGCATCTGTCAGTCCCATCTGGGGTCCCCCAGGTCCCCAGTAGCTGATTTGGCCTAAACCATGACACATGGGTACATGAACATGTATGTCATCATGGGGTTTATAAGGCTATGCAATAACTAGTATTTGCTCTTCAACACAGGCAGTTACCTTGTGTAATGAAAAGAGCTTGTGCAACTAGTAAACAGGAGCCCACATGTTGTATATGCATGAACCAACTTATTCCTATTGGACTCAAAGGGGGAGGTTTTTTCACAGCCCTCAGGAAAGGGAAAGGGTAGAGGGAAGAATACTGGAATGAGAGTACAAATGTCTTCTACATTCTCATCCCAAATGGTTTCTCCAAATTTCTGATGCTCACATATGAGTAGTATGTTACACACAGTATAAATCTTTAGAAGTAATGTTCAAAAAGATACAAAGTTATACTGATCTGTGTCTGGACATTTTAAACATTAAAAAAAAAAAAAATCTTAAATTTGTCCTATAGAGCTGTGGATGAAATCATGTATGTCTAAAATGAACAGAAATGGAATGCAAATTGTTTCATTTCTTGCTTGTTCAGTTCTTTCATCCTCTACTTATGCATCCCAATCTCTCAGAAAGAATACAAATCTAGACAACCCTGGCTATGACACACTATGACAATTTCAACACCATACATATTTGTGATAACTGTGTTAAAATGAACATAAATTTTAGATAATCCTAAATAATTTAGTTCCAACTATGTTGGAACTTTACCATATAGACTGTTTCTTTTTAAACAGATACAGCGATAAATTAATGCAGCCACTGCAAAACAGTTGTTATGAAGAGCTACATAATAGGTAATTAATTTACCATAGGAAACCAGACCTACTCTGAGACATTTATTATTGGCTACATTTTAAAAGTACATGAAAAAAAACCCACGGATGAAAAAAACACAAGAAAAACAGATCTCCATAACAAACCAGGAATAATGTCCATTTACCTTTTACAAAAACAACAGCTTACATTCAATTTCTGGATCAAGATTTTGATATCTGCATTTCTATACACACATATATATGTGTATATATATATGTGTGCACAATATAGACAAATTATATAACTAGGAGACCCTAAAAAGATGAAGAGAGACTATGCCCTTAAATTAAGAAAGCCTATGTATCATTTTTAAACATTCATATAGAAAATAATATGTTAGAGAAGCCTTCTCTTGATTATTGTTTTACTTTGGATTACTTGGATTTTTTTCCCCCTCATTTCATAGTATAAACTTTTCATGACTTTTAGGTAATTTTTTCATCTTCTACTTGAGAGAAAGCATGCCCAAGTGCTTATAACGGCAATACAAGATCAACATTTAAATTGTTATGTTCACAGCTGGACTGAAGTGATTTTATTCAAGTACAATAATTTTCAGATTCCAGCTCTTACCTCTCAGCACACTGCCTGAAAAATTAACTGGGTTTATGTTGTTTTTTTCACAGGCAAAAATACTGTAGCATCAGTGTTGGTCCCAGAATAGGAATGGCAATCCTGAGGGTTAGTCACACTGCAATGCCTCGTACTCCGCTCTTCATAGTTCCTAAACTTGTAGGAGAGAAACAGTGGAGTGACATTTTACCATGGTGGTCCAAAAGCTTTTGACACATCTTTGAAACTAATAGCTGTGAGAATGCAAGAATGGACAGAGTTCAGTTCTCTCAAGCTTTCTCCTCCGGACAGTCAGGTGAAAGTACCCTGTAAAGTTTATGTAGTGAATTAGGAGCTTTACAAGTTGCTACTGTATGACTTTTTTTCATGTTTCTTTATGGTGTTTAAATTCAATCCATATAAATACAGAAAGTTTTATCACAGTCTAGGCATAAGGCACACATTAGGTACACAAACACAGTGTTGCCAGTTCACCTAAGTGTCATATACACTTGAGCCAATTTCATCAATATCAAACTGGTGTAAATTATATGCTGATAAATTGTGAGGATGTTTTTGAGTTTATTTTTGGTGATAAAGTGTTAAATAAAGCCTGACATACTTCTGTCTCATGATAGACATGTTCTCTGTGCCTTAATAAATTGTTCTCTTTTAATACCAACAATCATGCTTCATTAAAATCCTATGTCTTGATTAATCAGTTTATAAATGCCTTGGTTTTAAATTTCTCACTTTCCAAATTCTAATTTATATCAAATTTGATAATCTAAAATTGTAGAACAATTTCCCAAAAGTGACTTAATGACAGGTATAGTTCTTTCTATACCAGGAAAATAATTTTCATTCTTTTAGTCTGCTACCTTGCTATTCAAAAAGCATATTATATCTGGCTAAATTTGTATTCCACACACTCCATATGGGAGTGTCAGAATAAAATAAATTTAAAAGGAAAAAAAAAAAAAAAGGAAAAAAAAAAGGATAAGTAAGTTGCCAGTCAGATTATATTCTTTCAAGTACAGCTAGTGAAGTATATGGCCTGCCTGTTGCAAAACCCAGTCTTCCAGATGATACGAGAAGGGGGTTTGTTTCTTTGAAAAAGCATCATCAGTAAAAACAGTGAGCTAACCCTCTGATAAGTGAGGCAAGAACTCATAGTAAATTCAGTGGCATTTTTCTCTTGGTCTGCCTTCTAAGACGTATGCTCCAGAGAAGTGTTTCATAAAGCCAGTGCCTAATAAAAATCCCTAAGCATGAACTACACAGAGGAAAGTAGTTCATATTTCCATTTTTCTTTCATATGGGGGCTGAATTTTCTCTATGGAATTTATCATGTTTATGCAATGAGATTTCTTTTTACATTGTTTAACTTCGTACCAACCAGGGAAGGACTTTGAAAAAATGATCATTTTATTAGTATCTTTTCTGTTGAAATATGAATTGGTTTGTGAATCATGGGAAAAAAATATAACACATCTAAGTCTATTTCAACTTCTTTGGCCACAGAAGAGAGGAAAGACAAACCAATTTTTTCTACACACAATAGTTACCTTCAGATCTTTCTTTTTCAAGTGATTCCATTTTTTCCAGTGACTTTTGAATTTTTTGCATTTTAACTTCAGGATCTCTATGACTTCCCAAGAATGACTAAACAAAGTCCTCAGATGGCAGTTACTATTATAAAAACAGATGCTTGCATTCATATAGATATTTAGAAGAAAATCTTGTTGGCATATAGATGAGTAAAGGGTTAAATCCAAATATGTAGTTCAGGAGAGCGTTCAGATTTGATGGGTTTGATTGGCTCAGCAAAGCCAATCCCTGAATCCTTTACTTATCTAGTAGGAGTTTCTTACAGAGTCTTCACGGATATTTTGTGTATTGGACTTTCCTTGTGGTAGCCACAGGAAGATACAGAAGAGAAGAAAAATACTGTTATACTTCTCTATTCTACAAACAGTATTGCTTTCCACTGCAGAAAATGGAGCATTTCATGTCTGAATGGTTAAGCTTACTTACCAAGTAAAGTTACTGTTTAAAAAGAAATATATACATATATAAAAATTATATAAAAATATATA
>NW_009648536.1:637135-638600 GCF_000708025.1 Charadrius vociferus
TATATAAAAATATATATAAATATATGATGCAAGGGAAAAAGAAAAGCAAGTTTCTTTCGTATATATACATATACATATGTATATACACATATTATCCAATGCCTGGATAATTTTTTTTTTGTTTTGTTATACAATTTTATAAAAAAGTATTTGTGTAGTCTTATCTCAAATTGTTTCCGCAGTCTCAACTATCAGTTTAGCAAAACTAGCTATTGTGCACTAATAATTTACTCTGTAATTAATTTCTTAAGTTTACTTTTGAGAAAAGCTCGTTGCTGCACAGCACTTGAGCAACCACTCTGAAGTGCCAGAAGCAAACCTGTGATTTAATTTTGGTTTACACTAGGTGCAAGTGAATAGATGGGAGGGTCCAAATATTTTTCTGTTTAGTAAGTGTAATTGTGAACCCCAGGGTTGGCAGCTAATGAATTCCACAGGGCTTTGTGTGCACAGGATAAATTTGAGGGGACATTATCACTCTAATACACAAGAAATGTGTCTGTTCTTTCTTAAAGGACCAATGCTTTTAGCAAATATCTGCTTGCTATGGTATTTCACATACTTCTTTCCCACCTCTCAGCATCTCCTTCCTTGGAAATATTACATAAGGCTATGCAGGGTGGCTCCAGAGAAACAACAAATGCAACCCTTTAAAAAAAAAAAAAAAAAGAAAAATGTGAAAAGTATCTGTCACAACGTAGAACATTTGATTAACAAAGGTAGAAGGAGGTAAGTCTCTATAGCATGTTGAAAATAGAAGACACCAACCATACTAAACTCTGAATCAGTAGCTTTCAGACACAAACAGATTTTTTCCTGTGGCCATTTTCCTTGGGAGGAAAAAAAAAAGAAAAAAAAAAAAGCACACTGAATTTACAACACCCTTTGGAAAGATTTTCAATTAGCCCTAGCAATTTTTAGCTCAGACTGACAAATCTGTCCGTCCTTCAGCATTACAAAGTTTTCTCCTGTTGTAGTGGTCAAGCAGTTCTCTGTTGTGACTTGCCTCATG
This sequence comes from Charadrius vociferus, assembly GCF_000708025.1. Taxonomy (NCBI): domain Eukaryota; kingdom Metazoa; phylum Chordata; class Aves; order Charadriiformes; family Charadriidae; genus Charadrius; species Charadrius vociferus. The sequence continues at coordinate 638,148 of NW_009648536.1, forward strand.
TCTAATTGTATCACTTTCAAGAGCATAACATTTAATCTCCTCTGTAAGTGTACAGAGAAAAATACAGAGAAAAACCCTGTTGTACGTAAGGTTAAGAAACAGGAGAAGCTTGTATGTTTCTGCTTTTCAAAGCAAAGATTTCATTTTACAGTTGCCTTAGTAGCATCATAGATTTTGTGCTTATTTCAATTTATCATTGAATCTGCATCCTATTAAATGTAAGGCTACTAGAAAAAATTGCCTTCATGGCTCATCAGTTGCTGTTTGCACTATAGTTGCAAATGCAATAGGAACAGGAAAAAGTTTGCCTTACTAACCTTCTTGAAGAATTTTATATTGTTCGGAAAATAATGTGCTTTTAGTTCTGGCTAAGGAGGGCTATTATAAATGAGGCATTTCAGCCATTAACATGCTACTTTTTAATGATTTTTTTTTTTTTTAATTGGAATGCAA
>NW_009648536.1:638653-729956 GCF_000708025.1 Charadrius vociferus
CTTTCCCTTCTTCCCCCTCTCCCTCTTCTACTCACAGAACAGTTGAAATTACGAACTTGTATCTTTAATCACTGTCTGTAAACAGATCAGGGTTAATTATTTTTATTTACAGATGAGTAAGCGTAAAAAGAAGTTTATTTCTGTTTCTCTGGACATTAGTGTTTTGCCCATATGTTCAAGGGTGACCAGATTTGTGAAAAACAACCAAGAGTAGTCTAAGTACCTGCCCCTGGCAGAGAACATGTATATGGAATCATCTCCTGTTAGTAAAATTACTGTTCTTGGAGTTTATTGTCTAGTTTAATCCACGCAGAATCCAATTCATGCTCCCAGAGACAGCTTTGCAGTTTGAGCCAAGAGAGAAGACAGAGGTTTCTTCACAACCACATTTTTAAAATGTTAAGTTGCATCACCACAAACGCGACAGGCTTAAAATTACATGAAATTTTGAAATAAACTCAAACAATTCTTTTTAGTTCACTTTTTTTGTTTGTTTGTTTGTTTTAACAATTCACTCAAAATCTCTTTCATGAATTTTTTGCCACAGTACTAAGGCAGTGTATTTTTAATACAAATCAGATCCTTATATAAATGTGGGTTTTCTGGACCTGACAGAAAGAAATCAAGGACTGTGTAATACAGCAATAAAATTGCAAGACGCAGAACTGTTAGGATTGCTTGAGTTTGTTAGGAGTCTCTGCAGTTCTAGATCCATAGGACTGCATCTACCTGTTCTGACCAGTCTTTTGAAGCAATCTGAGTCAGCTATGCACCACAAAGTACATACAAGACAGCCACTTTCTATTTAATAGATAAAGCAAAGAAGCTGGTCAGTATCTGAAAATTTTATTGTTACCAACAAAGCAAATGTACTTTAAAAAGAAATAATAATCAATAGATCTTCTGATGGTCAGTGCTTTGACTCACAGTTCAATCAAACCAGGTCTTTGCTTTTAGAAAATCATTTACACATCCAATGCTTACTTCCATGTCTGCTGCAAGACAGACAGATTATACACAGAAGGGTTAAATGACAACACACAACTCTTATGGTTTGTGTCCATCCTTAGAAAAACAAGTGAGGAAAATAATATTTCTCAGGCACAGAGCTTCCAAATTCCTACTGCTAGCATGCAGCATAAAAATAAATTTGTTCAAAATCCATCAGTTGCTGCACTAAAAAAATAGTACCATGGTAAAGCTCCCTATTACTTTTTTTTGCAAGATAAAACACTTATTTCAGTACCTCTCTTTTTCTCAGTAACTCACTCATTAGGCATGACTTCTCCAGAAGCAAATATGGGGGAATTTATAGCTCTTTTTCATTATGTTCAAGAAAGTGGCAATAATTTAAAAGTATATATGGAAAAAGGATGAAAAGTAAACTTAAAATCACTTCTTTTTATCACTTACATATAAGCTGTCCTTTATTAAATAGTTGTTACTTTTTCAGTAGTGATTTTTTTTCCTTATTTTAGAAGACTGACAGAAATATTTGTTAGGTTTTCAAAAAAAAGTCATTCATAAATCCTAATTCATTCACTACCTTTTTTGCAGATCTATGATGCAAACCTCAAAATACATACTTTTCTGTGAATTCATATCATATGTCGCTTTTTCATTACAAAACTGTTCCTTCTTTAAATGTGACTGAAGGCAGTGTAATTCCCATTATTAATAAACAAAAAGATAAAAGTAATTAAATTTAGTAATTTACATTATTATCCTTCCTGGCATACACATAAAAGAAATATTGACATAGTATCCTTAACTGCATTGCCCTCCAAGATACAGAATTGCTAAGAATGTTAGATAAAGGGGCAATGAAGGCTTGTTAAATGAGCCCTTAAAAGATCTCAAAACATCCAAACCATTTCAGGCTTTTGATAGACCAATGTCAAAGCTGAAGTAACTGTCTGGTACTAGATTGCATGGACCACAATAAATTTGTGAAGACCAGAAATATCTGTGGATTAAAGTGAGAAACTGTCAGCTCCCTGCAGCTTCCTTTTTTTAAGCACTAACATATATTTCTTCTGATCCCTTGGTCATCTATGACTACACTTTTAAAAACTGAATCTTGTACAGCAATTTGTACACACAAGACCACTGTATTTACTTCAAAGTACTTTATACAATATTTTGGGGTTTTACTCAAGTTATCACATTGTGTTGGTGATAGCTAAATTCAGCTAGGCAATTATGCTCTCAGTATTTATGTTACCACCTTCATATACTAAGTAGGAGAAAAAAAGCAAATTAACTGAAGGAAAGCTAGCAGGCAGGACAGATACATTTGTTTAAAAGAATCTAAAATTTCCAGTATAACCTGTAAATATGAGCTATTAACTTTATGGTTTTTTTTCCTCTCTCCCTTCTTTTGTAGGTCATACAAGTTCATAATCACTTTAAAAACATTTCTTCTCAATAACTAAATGAAAATTAAATTACTAAAGGATCTTAATATCTTAATTTCCTCATATTAATTCTCCAGTAACTTCAGTGTTGATTTCCCTACCTCATTTAAAATGTTTGTATCCAAATTCTGATACAAGCTACATATCCACAATCCTTGCAGCCTCCCAGTTTTCCTGCACTGATCCCTCTCTCAGGTAAGAGTATTTTTAATATGTGGGATTTGGTAATTGAAATTTCCCCAAACTTCCCCCCCCAAAAAATATAGTCTGCAAGTTTCTTGCAATGAAATCCCATATCTTAAAAGCAGATCTTTAACACTATAGAAAAGTATTTGAATCGTTAAAGAAAACAGAAACTTCTAACACACTTCTATGCAAACGTTTTACTTGTTCCTTTGCAGAAGAAGGTGATCAAATGCAGGAAAATACAGAAAAAGCTGCGATTTCAAGTTCCTTCATCCAGGGAGTAATCAAACAGTGGAAGAAAAAAAAAAAAAGCTTTTTTCTTTTTTGAAGGATGGTATCTTCATAAACAAGCAGAGAAATATGGGGATCTGAGAGCTATATCTTAACATCTGCTGTGACAGCAGTTCTCTGGCTCTGATATGTGTACCATTTGGGCTAGGTAGGCTTCACTGATGTATGGGGTGATTAAAGAGATTTGTTGTGCATAAAACAAGAACCATTTATAATGTTCTGATTATATTACAAAATTGTGACCTGGAGGTTGTGGGATGCTATGTTTTAAAGCTGAAGATTGCTAAAGCCATCTTAAGGAATATAGTGGAAAAATGACTGGTATAAGAGGGTGGTGGGTGGGAGTGTACATATAGTTCAGAAAGAGTAAGAACACATCATGATTGTGCCTATAATGAGATTAATATTTCTTTTTATTGTTTTCTGGGGCCACTGGACATTAAATAACAATTGTAATTTTCTCTGGTTCTCAAGCTGAAGTGAACACTTACATAAGTGAGTAAAGGCAACTTACACGGTGCATTAGTGTCATGAAATATTGTTTATGCCATCAATTCCTGCATTGGAGGGTTAACAATGGTCCAGCTTCCTAGGGATAGATAGATTGGTTTCAATGGAAGTGTGATACCTAAATATCTAAAGAACTCTGACAATCTAAGTCAAAAAAAGATGACGACAAATACATTCTGTTTATGAGATTATATATATATATATATTCCTAGTATTTCAGTGTGGATGCCCAGTTCAGTTACAATTTGAATGGTGCAAATTTTCAGTCAAGCTAAGGTAAAAACCAAGACAGTCCATCTGTATAAATATGATTTATCCAGCTTGGGTGAAGTGTGTTACTTCAAGCCTTAGGATTTAAGTTATCCAACAAGTTTAACTTAAATATTGCGAACACCACCACGTGAAGTCATACAGAGGACAGAAACCTTCAAAAGTACATGCAGAAACTTGCTGACTTGTTGCATGACTGAGAGTATGTGCTGCTTTGGTTATTGCTCCAGTTTATCTACTCTTGCGATATTTTACTTCTAGGATTACTAAAGTTACATGTAGCATGTATCTTAGGGAAGAACAGAGTCAAGGTCAGCAATGGCACATTGTTTCAAGTGCACTTCTGAGAATGGCTGAGGAGTGGAGCTGTAAATATATGAAGTTCACAACTGTTTGTTCTGTCCTGCCAATGTCAATTCATAGAGACAAGTAATGGAAAAGACTTTAAATAAACTTTGAGATTGCTGAGCATTTACAGCCCTACCTTGCCACTTCTGAATCCACCACAGATGATATCAAATGTTTTCATTTTAAGGATGTAAATACAATTTAAAGTGTTTAGTACAATTTATGAGATGCCTAGCAAAATATAGACATATATTCTTGTGTAATAACTGGTATTTAATAAACATGTTTGGGAGTTTTTTGCAACATTTTTTTTTGTTTGTTTGTTTTAAATATTTGTAAGGATATCATTGCACTATACCATTGTTTCATATTTCAATTTAAGGAAGATACTAAAATCTACAATTAAATTTACACCATGTCTGTTGTCATACAAGCCAATGAAGTGTTGTGTAAAATAAAACCACATATACTTAAGCAGAATTACAAAACATACAGGTCATGCAATCACTCAAATAAGTGGTGATTTTTGTTTATGTTTTGAACTTTGGTCATCAGGGGTCAAAAAAATGACTAGCTTTACATCTCAGTTTTGCACAAGCTTAAATGTGTACTAATCCAATTAATATTAGCAAGATAGAATTATTAAGGTCAGAATTTTTAATAGTGGATGTCTGTAGGCTAAGGGATCTAATTAAATTGGTACAGTCTATTGTATTAAATTGTAATTGAATTCCTAGAATATTCTTCACAATTATAACATATTAACATGAATGCAATTGCATAGTTAATGGCTTACTTAATTTTTTCATTTTTTTTCTTGGTTCATTACTTTCTACCTAAGTTTTCTCTTATATTCTCCCTTAATTTCTATTCAACTTCTATTACTGACTTACACCATAAAATATAGTTCTATGGAAGCATTAGGCAAGTGAAGTTGAAACATACACCTGTGACCTCAGTTGCTAGATTTAAACATTCTCTAGCTTTACTGGAACATAGAGACAGGAAAACACGTAAGTCTGTAAAAAGCATGTAGACTCTCTGCCTTCTTAAATACATCGTATAAGTAAGTGAAAAATGGAGCTGTACTGATTCAGTTGCACAGTAGTTCTTACACTGCAGAAACTAAAAGTTTCTCTGACACTTAAAGGATAGCTGTACAGTTTAGCAAGAATTCATCTTAGCTGTAAAGCAATTCTATATTCAAGACAGAACTGTGTTTTCACTGAAAGGCAGTTGAAATGCCAGCTTGGCTCCAAGAAACAAAATTGACTTCCTAGGCAAATGAAGGACTCTACAGTATTTAAGATTCAGAGACTCTCATGTTCATTTGTGCAATCAACATACTGAAGCAATGAATTCAGGTGACATGAGCATCGGAAAGGAATGAAATGTGGATCCTTTCCCAGTTCTACCAGTACCTTGTATTGATAAACCAATTTCCTTTTTTTAATTTGTTTTCCTGCCTCTTAATGTTTCTATAGGTCTTGAATCATAACTTTTTCATAGGTATATTCCAAGACAGCCATAAAATATCAGTATCTTGATATATTTACTTAAATAATTATTTTTTACCCTGCAGACCTTAAAAAGTATACGGACAGTCCCAACTAGAAGGGAAAAACAGTTCACTAGAGTCTTGTTTGCCCTGACTGTAATACTTGTAATATATTTTCATTGCATGAATAGGAGTATTTTAACAGAAACATTCACTAATGCTATATAAACCAAAGGATCCCTTGTCAAAGTCAGTTCTGTCTGTTCGATAGGAACCCTGATAGGGAGTAAAGTGTGTGCTTTGGTGCAATATATGCTTCTTTCTCACATATCTTGTTTTTTACTTTGACAATGGCAAACAGATCCTCAAATATGCAATACATCTAGGGTGCTAAAGAGGATGGAGTCCAACTGTGGAGACCTTTGGGTTCAGAAACAGGTTTGCTGGTGATTGCTTATGAACAACAAAATAAAAGATAACAGTCAATTAATTCATATCTGTTGTCCACTACCTTTTAAAAAGGGCAATAAAAAGCAAAAAAAAAAAAAAAAAAAGGGAAACAAAATTGCACTTGTCAGAATCAGAACATAAAGTTGTGGTACAGAGAGACTAATTTTCTACCAGTAAGCACCAGCATAAAAAGCCTTGCTACATTTATTCTTTTACAAGTTCAGCAGTTTTTCAGGTCGCCTTTGTTTTTGCAAGTATTATTCATTGTCTTTTCTCTATCTCATTCATCATAAGCTGCTGGTATGCACTTCACAGGCTATTTCTAACCTAATTATCAAGATTTATTTCCAGGTAACTAGGATTCCTCCGGCCATTTACTCATTCTTAAACAAGGACCTCTGTCCTTTTCACTTCCACATCATTCATCTGTTAAAGCGGACTCTTACAGAGCTCCACAAAGCTGTCTTAATAACCTGCTTCAGGAAGATTCCCATCCTTGCAACAATGCCCACAAAAAAAGAAAAGCTCTTGATTTACTGAGGTTCCCACTTTTGAATTTGACCAGTATTGTTCCATTTTTTTCCTGGTACACACATCTGAAACTAAATTTAGATTTTGTTCATACAAGAAGAACGAGACACAGATTGGATCTAGCTTATGAATATCAGCATGACCACAACTTGGGTTGCTCGGACTGGTTTCATTGAGCCCAGCTGTGGACATGGATGTATAAAAATAGCTGATAAAGGAGCACATAAGGCTATCTGGACCTGTCAGAGTTACAGATGTGCCATTTTTATGTTGTTCTTTTACTTCCAGACATGGCTGGCAATCATAACCAGGACTGTAGTAACGCCCAGACATTTTCAGGCTTAGATTTGCCTTCTAGTTCATCATCCTCAGTCAGTTCTTGTACATAAAACAGATCCTTGATTTCTTTCCATGATGATAATAAGCAGAACAAATTTTCCAATATAGTTTTCTGGGGTTTATATGCATATTTTCTATCTGTTGGCCAACTTAAAAAAAATGCTTTCAACATAATACTTTTTAGATTGTTAAATAAATTACCTATGTTCTCCACTTCACGTATAAATAAATCTGTGATGACATAATGAGTATTAGCTTCTGCAGAATGACAGAAATGATAAAATTATTGCTATTCACAGGCATTTTATATGGCATTTCCTAACAATCACATTTCATAACATTATCTTGTTTTTAATGTAATGGCATAAGTATCTTTTAATACCACTTCTTACAAAAATGTGTTTGCAGCATGTGCACATAAATTCAAGCCAAGCTTCATACAGTGACAAAGGTCATGGCTGAGGACATAGAAAAAAGTAGACAAAAGTTTTCCTTGCTTTGTCAATGACTGAAAGAATAAGGCTTTAGGATACTGTCAGTTTACTAAGTGAGCGTGTTTGTTTTATAGTGAGGAAAAACTCTCAGTGGGTTACAACAGCTTTTCTTTAAAAATTCCTTTTCTAGTTGTTCAAAGTAGTGAAAGATGACTGGAGCCTAATATCTCCTATGCAACACTAGTATTTCCTACGCAACATTTTTTTAATAAGCTTTGAAATAAAATTACAAAAATACACAAAATTTATAAACAATCTTTACAAAAAGCTTCATTGTCAGTACTACCCCAACTTTCAGTTAATGAAACAAGTCCCACATGGGTATTAGCACAAAAAGTGCTAATGTTTTTCTTCTGGTCATTAACAATGAGTGTTTAATCTCAATATTACTGACAAGTTACAAATATATTTAGTGAAGTGATGTTACTTTCACAGTAGTGCATTTAAATAGAGTGTGGTATATTTAGCTTTTTGACAGTAAGCCATGTATTTCGTTTTCTTCTTTTTCTCCTATCTTTTTTTTTCTTTCCTTGGGTGGCAACAACCTGAATTTGCTAATAGATTGAGATGAAGTTTGTCACTATCATTAAATGCAGACAGAGGGTTATGTAAATGTTAGTTTCAAAGTGGGGAGACTGCTTTGGCCAACAGGCCTCATGCAAAACTTAAAAACTTACCTTAATTTCATAGCTGTGCACCACTTCTCTTTGAAGGATGGCTGCTAACTTTCACCACTTACGGATGAGCGTCAGGTCTTGCTAGCCCCTACCAGAGACACAAACTGTATAGCAAATAAACTCTCCCCACCCTTGCCTCACCTGAAGATGCATGTGAAGGAGGGAGGTGGCCAGTCCCTTTCATCACCTTCCTGGGGGCCAAAAGGAGGCTGCTCTGTGGGGAGCTGAACCACTTAGGCCTGCCCAGCCCTGAAGGTTGCACTGCCAAGATGTGGAGAGGCGTAAGGTGTTTTTCTCCCTTGTTTTCACCTCCAAGCTGTTCCAGTTCTTTTCAGCTGTTTTTTGTCTCTTTCTAGCTTGCAGAAGATCCCTTACTCTCTGAATATTTCTGAGCAGATGTAATCAACCTCACTGTTTCTTCTTCCTTCAGCTGTTATATTTCAGCACGAACTATGATGGTAGGGTGAAATACTAACCCCAGAAACCTGACCAGAGAAAGATGAAAGGCCATTAGTCTTTTACAGTACAAGCGGGTGGGAACAACTTTATAGGTTTTCACAATGCAAACCACAAAATTCCTTAACACTGACTCTTTCATCTTGTACACATCCCCATTCTCTTTTTGTTCCAAGAGCTTATAAAGTTTCACATCTCAGCTCTCCTCTCCTATTTGCAGGTAGATATTGGGAGACAAATTCCAATCAATCAAGCATGCTTGTAAAGTATTTTTAAAAAACTTTCCCAGGCAACCACACGTCTTTCTGTGCTGTAGCTCACCAACCAGGAGCTTCTTGGATACACACACATAATTACTCTGAACTGTGGGTCTAAACCCACAGCACCTGTGCCTCCCTTGTTAAATCTTAATGGGTACAAGTCATCATGCTAGGAGACTTCATCAGCAGTTAGCTTCTGTGAACAACTTACACAGTACAGAAAATTAAGTTTCTCTGGCTGAAGCCTTGCCAAGTTATTGATTTTGAAAGATTTTCTGTGTATCAAGACTGAGACACATTTTTTAGAACACTGTCAAAATAAATAGTATTAAGAGTGAACATTTGATTCTACCAATGGCATAATACCAATACATATCTACCACTAAACTGTTTCCTGAAGATTTCATTGTGGTTTTCTTTAAAGCTCTGCAGGAAGGCAGAAAAACTAAGACAAATATGATTTTCATAAACAAATGTATATAACTATCATTCCTATAATTGATTAGATGCTATTTAACTGTTTACCTTTAAATATTTTTTCATCTGTGTTGAGCACTGATTTATAACCTTTTGTCCTTTTTGCTTCATTTGCACAATGGGTCTAATCTAGATCAACATGAAAATACTGCAAGTATTAATCTTTCTGTTCCCTGGAAGATTAGATTTGAGTCCAAGAATTTCCATTGTAAAACAACAAATGAAGGTGGAAAATTACTTTTAGTGTGATATAAGATGCTTCAATTACAAAACAGTAAATGCTGGCTACATCTTTCTTTAAACTAAGTTGATTCTTGACATCAAAGAAGGTACATTTAGCGGTCATTCTACTTTTTCTAGTGAACAAAATTGAAACACTTTGATCTGGTCTGGTCATTTGTGTGTGCTAGGAATGCTTGAAAGGAATGATCAGGGAAAGTGATGCACTCATCAGCTGCGGACCACTTTTGGAAAACCCAGCCAGGACCTTTTCTGCTTTGTTTCCTGAGCAAGAACATCAACACCACAGCTGTAGAAACTGAGGCTAAATGTCAGTCTGAGTAAAGGCAGTATCCCTCAGCTGATTGTACAGCAGGCATAGAAAGAGATACATTGCCAAAGGCACCTTTTTATTAGTGAGGTTAGAACATTAATTCTTTGCAATGACTTTTCTACTTTCCCCTTCTACAGATGCCTTCCTTGGAACCAGCAGTGATGCCTTCATGTTACCTTTCTATGTGACATTGATGAATCTCCCAAATTTGCAGGTGGCTAATGCCAGTTTAAATACAAATATTTAATCTTAGTTGAAAAGAACAGAGGAAAATATAGAGATTTTGGTGGTCAGACAATTTTGAAAGTCAATACTTTTGTCTGATAGATGTGACTGCCTGCTCCAGAATCAAAATTCTCACTAAGAAATCTCTTATATTCAGGGTTACAAGATTAATTTACTGATTATAAATAAATGAAAAAATGTCATGCAGATTTTATATCAGCTTGAAACAACAGCTAAGAAAAATAATTTTCTGGATATGAACTGCTATTTCATTCACTTAAAAGAAGTTTCAGCATGTGGTTAGCACTGGCAGTTTAGCTCTTGAACATTTCAATAACTGTTGTGTCACTGATCAAAGTACCCAAGGAAGGTAAGCAGAAGGATTGCATTGTGATGGTGTGCATAATATCCTGCATATCTGAGACAGCTTAGAGATGGGTTTCATCCCCAAAGTAGAAACTTAGAGTTAATCTGAAGATCTGCATCTGTACTGCAGGCATCATCCCATTTTGTGATATAGACAGACAAAATCCGTGTTATGGCTGAAAACAGATACATTGTCATCACTTACTTTCAAGTGTGAATATAGAAATGATAGATATTTAAGCAGCTTAATGGTCAATTATTTGTGTTACATATTGCTTATTTAGAAGCAAACATGTAGTTTTACAAAACTAAAACATTTACAGATAATTTGCCTGTGTACAAGAAAATAGGTATGATAGGGAATCTGGTGAGGCAGCAACGAAAAACAAAGCAACCATTAGCTTACTATATGATTCTTTGAAAAACTTTCTAAGGCAGTTTGATTGCAAATATGGCAGAGAAAGTTTGTACTTTAAATACAATGGAAAAGAGATACCACTATACTGAATACTGATGACTACCAATATTACTGATAAAAATGAAGGAAAAATACTGATTAACACATCTGAATGTTACGTATATTGTCTGCTAATTGTTGTTATGATAACTTGTTTCTTTGAGCATGAACTACAACCTTAATATGTGGAAAATGTCACTTTTCTAGCTATTGATGATTCTTCTGTGTACAGTGTTACTTCAGAAAGAGGGGGAAGAACTATATTTACAGAACCTCCTTAAATATGTTTTGTTCAAATTTCTGAAATAATCAGAGTCATCTAATAACAGTCATCTAAACTTTGGGGTTTTGTTTGAATGCTATTTTATGAAACACAGCCAACAACACTTCCACATATTTTAGTTCATGGATTTATAATGAAGGTCAGTGTAGCAATATATGTGTGGGTTTTTATTCCAACAGAAACAGAGAAGTCCAGATGCAGCTCAGTGTAATTGAACTGGACAGTGTGTAGCAGTATCTAAGCTAGCACAGCTTACTAGAAGTAAAATGGTTACATTAGTGCAGAAATCCACCTGGGATTAATTAGTCATGAGAAGCAGGGTTGAGCTATGCCAAACAGACATCCGCTTAGTGAGACTATTTTTGAGCCATATACAATTGCTGCCTCACTGAGAGACAGTAAGTTACACCAAGGCTGTTTTGTCTTCATTTCTTTGAATTCTAATTTTTCCATATTTACTCTGGCATGCATTCCCTCCCTCCCCTTCTCTCTGTCTTTCCACCCAGTCCAGCAAATCTGAAGAGCCAGCAGCACATATGGAAATTATCTCTTTTTCTTTCCTGAAACCCAAACCCCATTCTTCAGCATGCAAGTCAGTCATCATTTGCAGATGTGCAACTGAAAGAAACTGCATCCAAGTAGGTTTGTAAATAAACAAAAGGCTTTTTGACACAGTGAGTGCGTAGACAGATATCTAAAGTGGTATGCCTCCGTTTTGTATTCCTCACCTCAGCTCGGTTGTCATGTTACACCACATGAAGGGTCAGTACACACCACACTACCCACAACTCTTGGTGATAATGCTGTGGGTCTACAACCCCATAGGGTGGGTATGAAAGTCAAAAGCACTGCGCCCTTGTGCATCTTGTGAAGTGACCATTTCTAACAAAAATTACATTTTGAAAATATAGTTATTCTGAAACAAACTTCCATATGGAACAGACTATCCTTAGAGAAATCATGACTATTGTATTTCCTTATGCATCTGTCTTTCATCAGCCTGTTTGTCACAAGCAGACCCCTGAACCACCTACAGATCATCCATCACTATTTTCATAATATATGCTGGCAGAGATGCTGGTTAAAGAAATGAAAATTCCCATTTATCATTGTACCTTGATCTTAATAACAACATGATCTGAAATTCACCTAGCTGAATTAAACATTTGCTGCAGGTTGTAACTTTGCTCTCAGGAATCTGCCTTTAATGAGCCTTCTAGTAGAATCTCAGCAAAAAATAAATAAATCAACTTAAAAACTCCTTGACCTCTTCATTGCATATACACTTCCCCTGAATATTTCTCATTCTGGGTGCATATTCATCTACCTTTCCCATATTTTTAATATCTATTGCTGGTTGATTTTCTTACATTATTTATTCTTCACCACATAAATATCCAATTATCTGATTTTTTTACCTGCTGTATCCTTGCATTGAGTGGTCCTACTATTATCTGCAAAAGTTTCTTTACAGTTCAAAAGTAAGATGTATTTTCAAAATTAGGAGACTGGTTGCTCCCAGTGCCATTTCCACATTTCTCATTAAATGGTTTCTGTAGCATCTAGCACTTCATATGCTGAATAACTGTACCAAGACACTTCAATTCTCAGTAGGCAGTAGAACTATATAAAACCCCTAGAATAACTTGGTTATATTTCTCACTGTTTCTGTGATTCTTGTGGTCTTTGCAGATCAGTGACATGGTTTCCATCATCAAGAAGGGAAAGATGGGGGGCTGGGAAAGTGGGTGTTGCCCTCACAGGGAAATGACTTCCTCTCAAGGCAGTGCTTAAAAACATAACTCTCAGCTGCAGCAATAAAGTAATATGCTGGGAAAGACTCAACTAAGATGGCCCGCTCAACAACCAGCCTCCATCACCTTTGAAGTCAGCAGCAGAGGGCCTCAGCATGTGTCTTAAGTTCCCTGCCACCATGGCCACAGCTGTATCTTCAGTATTTTACTTTGGCTAGTTCAGCTATTCTGATACTTGTTAAACATTTTGTTTCTAGGCAGAGTAGCTTTTTATTCCCAAATATTGTATATCTTCCACTCTTCCCCACCCATAACTAAACAATCTTCTCTGATGTAAAGAACTCCAACACTAGCAAATAGAGAAACACTTCTATACAGTATTATCAAATACAGAAGTTTCCACACAGTGAATGAACAATATTTTACTAATTTATTGGTCATTTCTGTATAGACTTATCACATTCAAACTATTCCATATTTAATGGATTATTATTGATGAAAATGTTCAAGCCTTTATGCCAAGATAATTTACACAGGTCTTTCATTTTATAGTTTAAAGAAATAAAAATATTTTTCTTTTTGTATTTTTAAAATAGAAGAAACTCTTACCTACTGCCTTCCAAAACAAACAAACACACAAAACCAAGAGTTTAATTGTTATATGCTCTCTGTCATTCACAGTACATGTGTATAATTTTCTGTTCATTTTGTACTTCTCATTTTTCCTGTTTACTATAAAACACTTCATTTTGATATCATCTCTATATTACAGCTGTACTGTTTTTGCAGCTAACATAATGTAAAAGAACTACATGAACAGAGAACAGTTGTCTGAAGTAATGAGTGACTGATCCAAAGAAAATATCCATGGGTAATATGATAGCTGCAAGATTATCTAATATCAAAACAGCCACTGAAGAAATGATTCAGACATAACAGTCTGGAATTGCCCATCAGCATTTAATATCAATTCTGAAAGATAAAGTTAAAATCAAATGGAAATGGGAGAAAAGAAAAGGAAAATGTTTAACTTTGTTTTGACATAAGGAAAACAATTTTTATAAAAACTTGTTTAATAGACATATTATAGTTCTACCAACGTCCACTTTTTAAGTGTAACTGTGAGCATGTCTAGACATCCTTATAATTTGAGAAATAATTCAGCACCTAATCATGCAAGGAATCTGTGGGCTTGTGTATTCAGACAAATATTTGGCAATGGCTCTACTTTGTACAAATGCCATTATTCATGAAAGAACATAATATTATTTCTTTCTTATTAGTTTTTATTATTTATCATTTTGTGTTTGTTATTCTTCTTTAAAAGTTTCAATCATTTTGTGAGATAACTTCAACAAGCAGTTTTACATCACAAATAAGAGAGAACAGATTACAAAACGAACAACTCAAAGGATTGCTTTAAATCATCAAACACCCAAAGTGTGCCCTACCTCAAGTTTGGTTTCCATGGGGACATTCAAAGAAAGATGATATTTAATGTGATTTTGTTAAACCACATTGAATCCCTGTGTAAACACTTTCTTTTGGAAGTAAGGATCCTTCAGTTCCACATACTTCAATTATATGAGGAGTTATTGGAAACAAAATTGAATTAAGGCCACTTTAAGTCTGAGTGAAAGTACTCTGCACAGGGACTTGAAACGTTTTAAGTAACTGACTTGAAAAGTAAAAAAAGATTAGTTATCCTTTGTGCCCACCCTGTGAAGACACATCAATATTTTCCATCTCTGCTTAGTTCTTACCACATCTTTGATGATGTGGCAAATATGAATGTTGGCAAGGCTTGAATTCACTTATGTGGTTAGATAGCAGATATTAACTTGTGTTTTATATCTTCTCTTCCAAGGGAACCAACTGATATCTACTGAGATAATGCTGGCACTGAGCTCTGGCACTGTCTGTGGGCCAAATACACCTATGAATGCACTGTAAAGGTTAAAGAGAATGAAAAGTCAAAAAGATAATGTTAAAGAGTTGCTCTTCTGGAATTTAATATTCTTCACAGAGAAATATATAGAATTCAGCATGTGAGACTTCATTAAAAGCTTTCAACTCCTCACATGGGATTTACCTATACTGAAAATAGAAATTAAAAGAAGGAAATTATAGATAATACTTTGGTAAGAAGAAGTTGTTTTCTTTTTCTCTTTGATAAAAACATAACTTTCCTACAAACGATGGTAACTGTTATTTTATATTATCTGTTTCATGGAGCTTGGATCTTGCAAAATTAATTTTCCTCTGAGCGTCTCACAGGCTTGTTGTCACTGTAAAACAGCATAAATAAGCCAAGCAATTCTGTGTGCATAGGTGTCATGTCCAGATATGAGAGTGACGATGTGCATACAGACTGGGATCTATACAGTTCATCTTGGTAATTAACAACATTTGGATAGCATTATTCATATTATATTAATACCTGTAATTGTGTACAAAAAGATTTCTATAATCAAAAGTAGTACACAGCAGGACTATGATTTTTGAAACTTCAATTAAAAGACTAAAAATTGTTGAATTTTATCATAAATGTGTGATTGATTTTAGCTTGATATTAATAAAAAAATAAGATAGTAAGAAAAAAATAAAATTAAAATTCTGGAAGAGTAAAGCTACACATTTCATAAAAACATAAGTAAGAAAAGTTTTATAAACATTCATGAAACCAGTGGGAATTTAGACAGACAAAAACAAAATCCACAGGTTTAGATCAAGCAAAACAGACACATGCGTTCCTGGCATGTCTATTTTATGCCAGCTGGACCATAGACCCAACCCAAATATATGCACATTAGTCCTTCTTTGCACATGTTTCACTGTAAAGTTTACCTTTTAGAAGTGTGGTATACACTAATGATGTTTGTCTGCATGGAAACCGGAAACATAGCATGATTCATAAGTAGCTCAAGATGCCACACTGAAGCACTCCAAGTAGTCAATAGAGATTAAATTTCTCACAGATGGTGCAGTTCCTAGGAGAAGCAGAAGCACGATATCTATTTCTCTCTATTGATTACATAGGAAGCCAAAGGCAACTTGACTCCTGACTGCAACACTGCAATTAAATACATACAGCTGGGCAGTTTAAATCCATACACTGTTTCTTTCCCTGTGGTGCTCAAAGGGATATTATTAGCCTTAAGCAATTTTTGCAATACATGACACTGAAAATTAAAGGTACAAGTCTTAATCCTCAATTCAGGCCTGAACTCCTTGTACAGAAGAACTAAAAAAAATGTTTGCATGACAAAACAGGAAATAAATAAAACAACAGATGAAGGTCCTTAAAAATGAAACACAGACTCCATGTATTTTACAATGAATTACTTGGCTAAATAAATACACAAATTTATCTCTTAAAACAGAAAAGACGTATTTAATGAACTTTCAGTTTTCCATTCACCCATTTTTACTTATCTCCAGGCAGCTAAGCTATTTTTCTGTTTCTATTAGACATCTCCACTCCAATTCCAATTACACAGTCGTCCTCAATAATGCTGAGCTTGAATCCTCAGCAGAGCTAAGTCATATTCAGATTCAGTACGGTATCTTTTCCGTGTGCATCAGGCATTCCAAAGCTCAGCAAGTTGCATGCATTTCAAAAAATAATTCAAATATTGTTATCCATTCTGATAATTTCAGAAATGGACTCATATCTTGGACAAGAATATATGTGGCTTCAGTAGCTATTAAAAATAGCTTCTATTTAAAACTCACACTGAATTAAAGAGAATTTTTTAATACATCACATCCTTCCAGAAATGTTAGCTTGAGATTCATTTCTTCTTTAAGACAGTATTTCTTACAAGCTATATAGCTTTGTAACATGCATGTAGCACACATGATCAGAAATGTACCTGTGAAGAAATATGTCTAGTAAACACATCTTTTGTATTACAATGCCACGATAAAATCAGTTTAAAATGTTTTATTTCAGCACTCTCAAAAAATATTACTTGTTTACTTGGTTTAAAAAATGTTTGGATGTGGTTCTGTCTTTATTTAAAATTGTTGTGTGGCTTCCTAAGTTGTTAAGTTGTCAGGAGGAGCTGTAGTTCACCCTGGTCCTGTCCTTCCTTTGCTAGCCATGGTCTGCCCTCTGCCAGCAGGAACTGTGGTGCCAGGGATCACTGTAAGAGCAGAAGTGGTGCCAGCGTACAATGCACAGTGTGACATCTTGGCCTATAGGAAAAATGGCAGTATAATGAGCTCAGGTTGAAAAAATACATGTGAACTGTGGATTGCCTAACTACCTTGACAGATCTTTTTTATTTTTTTCTATTATAATTCTATTTGCACAGTTAGAAAAAGAAATTAATGTAATTCAAGAGTTTTCCTGTAAAAGATTGCTAGTTTCTCAAAGCTTTATTTGTGTATTTTTTACCCCCAAAGGAGCCAAATTATCTCGTTGTTTTTGTTGTTGGTTTTTTTTTTTTTTTAAGATTTTTAAGACTTCCAGTAAAGCTTCCAAATAAATATCTAAAGCTCACCATTTTGGTAACTCAGCTCTTTTGAAACCGCAGCCCTTAGTGACTAACTTTTCTTTTTAAATAAAGTGTTCTTTTGCAGAAACTCTGGAACAGCTGTACTATCACTACATAGCCTGGGGCAAAAAAGAGTTATTCTCTGAAGCCCCTAAAATCTGCAGTAAATCAATGAACACAGTACCATACCAAAAATCAACAGATCCTAGTTCCATAGTACAGGCAAAAAACCATACAGCACTACAAAAGCTAAGCTAAATAGGAAGCATGAAGATATTCAACTGTCTCCAAAAAACTGTTCCACTACTTGATGCATGTACAAATATATTTGTAAAGAACCACACTTTCCCTCAGTGATTACAGTAAGTCAGTAAGACAACATCCCGAACCAATTCCTATAGAGAGACTTTCCACATAATCTAGAAAAAATATTTAACATTTACAGCAGGTACCTTGACTGCTTATCACACTGCAGATTCCCACATGCTAACATGTTAAAGTCTGCTCTGTGAAAAGACGTTTCCAAAATTAAACATAAATAGTCTAAATTATGGTTAGCTAAATTAGAAAATAAAAGAAATAACAAGATTTTCTTATATGCTTTATGGAGTAAAGGTTTTTACATTATACGCATATATAAACATATTTCTAGATATGTATCTGTATGTATCTATACATGTATGTACCTATGTAAGCATATATACTTATACATATTTAATATGTGCTGCTTTGTGTGGCTCTTCTAATCCTCGAAGGGGGCTAAATCTCAACATTCATTTGATTGTTCATGGCCAGAGTTATGGGACAAAACCCTGAAAATGCAAAGCAGGGCTAAACATTGTCTCACCAGATGAGATATCAATATTATTACAGAAGTTCTTAAGAAAGAATTTCCCAGATTTACATGTTCTTCTTTCACATACACAGCCTCCCCCCTCCCTGCCCCTCCCATCCGTCCCCCCCATCCCCCCCATACTAGCTGTGATCCAGGGCTGGAACACTGGAACACAGGCATTTAGATGCTTTGTCTGTCAGACTTCAGAGGCATATTCACAAGGATGACAGATGCAATGCAGGAACTTTGAGAGATCTATTCCTTTTGGAGCAGCAACTGGAAGACAGTTTGGATTACTAGAAGATATCTGAATTCCTGCTAAATTTCTATGCTTCTGTACCAAACCAATTTGTTTCTGCTTAAGTCAAAGTATCATGGAAGCTAAAGTAAGTTTGTTTATACTTTTAATGTCAGTTGGATTTATAAAAACTGTATTGATTTGGACACCTTGTCTGGATGCTATATGGTAACAGTCCTTAGCTCGCTGCCTACAGCCTCAGCACAGCATGCATTTACTCCAATGAGATCATAGAATAGAATCATAGAATCATAGAATCATAGAATCGTTTTGGTTGGAAAAGATCTCTAAGATCATCAAGTCCAACCGTTAAGCTAGTACTGCCAAGTTACCATGGAACCATGTCCCTCAGCACTACACGTCCACATCTCTTAAATACCTCCAGGGATGGTGACCCAACCCCTTCCCTGGGCAGCCTGTTCCAATACTTAGCAGCCCTTTAGGTGGAGAAATTTTTCCTAATATCGAATCTAAATCTCCCCTAGTGCAACCTGAGGCCATTTCCTCCTGTCCTATTGCCTGTCACCTGAGAGAAGAAACTGACCCCCACCTCTGTGCAGCATTCTTTCAGGCAGTTGTAGAGAGCAATAAGGTCTCGCCTCAGCCTCCTTTCCTCCATGCAAAACAACCTCAGTTCCCTCAGCCACTCCTCATAAGACTTGTGCTCTAGACCCTTCACCAGCTTCATTGCCCTTTTCTGTACACGCTCCAGAACCTCAATGTCTTTCTTGTAGCAAGGGGCCCAAAACTGAACACAGTATTCAAGATGCAGCCTCACCAGTGCCAAGTACAGAGGGACAATCACTTCCCTAGTCCTGCTGGGCACACCATTATCCCAACTGTAGTGTTGCATGGGGTTGTTGCATTTCAGTTTCTGTCTTGCCCTCAGTATGTGTAAGAGCAAAACACTTGAAATCTTAGTGATGAAGATAAGATTCCTCTACAGAGTTATCTAGAAATACACTTCTAGTTGTTATTCCAGAATGTCTTCTACTTTTTTTTTTTTATTATGCTTATTTAGGAGGATGCAAATAGTATGTAAATCTGAGCTTTCATTTAGGTGACAGATACTGTATCTACTCTAATTTGTCCTTTGTTAGTGAGTTAAAATGTTGAGAATAGGAATACTGAATGGATGTGATCAGTGTTCACTGAAAGAAAGATATCTATTCCTGGTGGTTGCAGAAATCAAACATCTATTACACTTCTAAAAATACTGTAATATATTCAATTTATCTCAGATATGATTTCCTGTCTTAATAAAAGAAAGTCCAGTGTTCAAAGCTGTACTCAAGCAGTTTCTTCAGCATGATGGATTCCGTGTGTGCCTACAGGATACACACACATTTTTTTGTTGTTAACATGCTGAAATGTTTTGCTTGTGAGAGCTATTACACAAAACAGAATATCTGCTCTTTTCATATCTCACTCATCCTTCAATACTGTCACTACGTTATAATTACAGTTAATAAATAACTAAAATTTTGCTCTGTGTTCCACCACTCAAGGCATCTCTCTAACCCCTGTTTTCAGCAGCAGGTAACTGTGTGATCTGACATCAGCAAACATACCCATAGACTTATTAATATCAATACACTTTACAGTGTAAAACTCTGAGACTAAAAGCAGATGGACACATGCTTAAATGTCCATCAAAAAAAACTAATTTTCATAAATTCCTAACTGAACACAACGGGTGGTATTCTTTTTGTTGCAATTCATTTTATTTTAAAAACAAAAGAGCAATTTGCAAAACACTTGGCAGTAGTAAAACTGATAACGACAAACTAATTTCTACATGCTGTTCTAATAATAACTAGGAGATCAATAATACTTCTGATCTTCTAACCTAGTACCATAAATTAGGATTTGGTAAGAATAAATCTGATTAGGCAAAAACCATTAAGAAGTATTATGATGAAGAAAAACTAATAATTGG
This sequence comes from Charadrius vociferus, assembly GCF_000708025.1. NCBI lineage: Eukaryota > Metazoa > Chordata > Aves > Charadriiformes > Charadriidae > Charadrius > Charadrius vociferus. The sequence goes on from NW_009648536.1 coordinate 659,070, forward strand.
AGGTGAATGATATAGGAACTCTCAGTCTTAAAGGTTGCCTAGAGACCACACACTATTAATTTTTTATGGAGGAGGAAAAATCTAAATGTTGAATCTGTGAAGCTAGCAGAAAGGTAATTGTTTAGAACACAGGATATTTTACAGAAACAGCAAAACTTATGATACTTTAAGAAAACCAAAAGTGAGAAATTACTTGGAACAGTGTGTTGGCAGTACTGTAGTGGCTGACAATCTCATCAGTAATCTGCATATTCATGTTCCATGCATTAATAAGTGGGCTTGTTATTCCTGTAGTTGTGGTCATTATCAATCTTTTATAGTATTTCCCTAATTTAAAAAAAAGGTTCTTACTAGGTCAAAAGAATTTAAGCAGCAGATCACTTAGTGAATTTCTTTGTTTAGCTGCTACAGCTCTGTCTTTCTTTGGGTATAAGTTGCATTTAAACATAATATTTTTGGTGGGTTTACCTCAGCCAGCAGCTAAGCAGTAATCAGCTGACCAGCTGGGTGGGGGAGAGAATTGGAAGAGCAAAAGCAAGAAAAACTTATGCATCAAGAAAAAGACAGTTTAATAAGTGAAGGAAAGAGAAAAGCAAACAAACAAGTGATGCAAAGGCAAGCACTCACCATCTCCCACCAGTAGACTGATGTTCAGACAGTCTCTGAGCAATGTTTGCTTTGGAACTGCGTTCTGCCAGGTTTACTGCTGAGCATGATGTTATATGGCATGGAATATCTCTTTGGTCAGTTGTGGTTGGCTGTCTTGTCTTTGTCTTCTCCCAGCCCCTTGCCCACACCTACCCTGCACCTTTGGCTGTGGGGAGGTGGGCAGAAGAAGAAACAGAGAAGGCATTGATGCTATGTAGGCTCTGTTCAGCTAACACACTGGTGTGTTACCAACACTGTTTCAGTCACAGATCTAAAACACAGCACCATACGGGCTGCTGTGAAGAAAGCCTTCTCCATCTCTGCCAGATCCAGTAAATACTTGTATCCAGAAATAAAACCAGATTCAAACTTTAGCAGCTTCTCTGTGTAATTCTGTTTGTGCTGAGACTGGGTCACAACAACCCCATGCAATGCTACAGGCTTGGGGAAGAGTGGCTGGAAAGCTGCTTGGCAGAAAAGGACCTGGGGGTCTTAGTTGACAGTCGGCTGAATACGAGCCAGCAGTGTGCCCAGGTGGCCAAGAAGGCCAATAGCATCCTGGCTCATGGTAGAAATGGTGTACTTGGCAGTACTAGCTTAACGGTTGGACTTGATGATCTTAGAGATCTTTTCCAACCAAAACGATTCTGTGATTCTATGATTCTATGATTCTATTCTATGATCTCATTGGAGTAAATGCATGCTGTGCTGAGGCTGTAGGCAGCGAGCTAAGGACTGTTACCATATAGCATCCAGACAAGGTGTCCAAATCAATACAGTTTTTATAAATCCAACTGACATTAAAAGTATAAACAAACTTACTTTAGCTTCCATGATACTTTGACTTAAGCAGAAACAAATTGGTTTGGTACAGAAGCATAGAAATTTAGCAGGAATTCAGATATCTTCTAGTAATCCAAACTGTCTTCCAGTTGCTGCTCCAAAAGGAATAGATCTCTCAAAGTTCCTGCATTGCATCTGTCATCCTTGTGAATATGCCTCTGAAGTCTGACAGACAAAGCATCTAAATGCCTATGTTCCAGTGTTCCAGCCCTGGATCACAGCTAGTATGCAATATCTGTAATACGTCACAAAAGGGGGAAGGGGGGAAGAAGAACATGTAAATCTGGGAAATTCTTTCTTAAGAACTTCTGTAATAATATTGATATCTCATCTGGTGAGACAATGTTTAGCCCTGCTTTGCATTTTCAGGGTTTTGTCCCATAACTCTGGCCATGAACAATCAAATGAATGTTGAGATTTAGCCCCCTTCGAGGATTAGAAGAGCCACACAAAGCAGCACATATTAAATATGTATAAGTATATATGCTTACATAGGTACATACATGTATAGATACATACAGATACATATCTAGAAATACGTATATATGTACACAATGTAACAGAAAACTATATTTGCCGAACTGAAACCATGTCATTCTCCACCCTTTTATTCCATATCATTTACATCACCCTCTGATCCCACACTATCCAATATATCCTCATTAACCACCACCTCTCTTCTTATACTTTGATATAATACAGATATCATTTCCTTAGTCAATTGACCACTCCCATGAAATGTCCACAAATGTCCACAAAATGTCCATTGAATTCATTTAGTCCATGACTTTGGGCTCCAAAACCAGCTCAGGGCAGCTCACTGCTGCACTTGCATTGCTTCTTGTAAGGCTTGTCCTGCATTGGTTCAGGTGGTTCCCACTATAGCAATTCCTGTAATGTACAACTGAAATAATGGGTTACAACAATTTAAAGGTATATCCGTTACAAACTCCACCCTGATCGCTTTGGGACAGATCGTAGGATTTAATATTGTAATGAACTCGTGCCCTTGCTCCTAGCCTGGATAGAAACGAGGGGGTTCTGCTATAGTAATACACATAACATGCAACTCAAATCCTGGGTTTAACTTTACTCCCAATTTCTCTACCTCTCCCTCCCCACCAAGTGGTTCAGGGGGATGGGAAACAGGGGATGTGGTCAGTTCATCACACATTGTTTCTGCTGCTCTTTCCTCCTCAAGGAGAGGACTCCTCACACTCTTCCAATGCTCTAGCATGGGGTCCCATTCACAGGAGACAGCTCTCCATGAACTGGTCCTGTGTTGGTCCCTTCCACAGGTTACAATCAGTCCTTTGGGCATTCACCATTAACCTCCTTGGGCTTAGTGTCTGCAGAGTTGTTTCACCTTGAATCAACACTGGAATTCCATCCTGTCAGCAGCATAGGAAATGACAGACCTGGCCATCTGCCAGCCCAGGTGCATCGCTGTTGCTGTTATCAAAATGTTCCCAGGCACAGCAGTGTAAGGTGATAATCAGTCAGCAGTACAGTAAACAGTGAAACCAAAACCAACTGGTGAGCACCACTAATGAACACTAGACTCTACTTTACAGCAAGAAAACCCCATGGCAAGCACAGGAACCTGCCAATTAATAACTCAACAGCAATAACAGCTATAAATTTGATTTAGCACATTCTAATCAAATCTGTGGCTATCTTGAGCCCTTTGAGCCTCAGGTTGGGTGCTAAAAAGGACTGTTGTGGTTTAGCCCAAACCAGCAACTAGGACCGTGGAGCTGCTCGCTCACTTCCCCTAGTTGGGATGTGGAAGAGAATCAGAAGAGTGAAAGTGAGAAAACTCCTGGGTTGAGATAAAGACAGTTTAATAGCTAAAAAAAAGCTGTGTGCCTACGCAAAGTGAAACAGGGAGTTCGTTCTCCACTTCCCATCAGCAAGCAGGTCTTAAGCCGTCTTCAGGAAAGCAGGGCTCCATAATGCCAGGTAACGGTTACTTGGGAAGTCAAACAACATCACTTTGGATGTCCCTCCTCTTCCTTCTTCAACCAGCTTTATATACTGAACATGACGTTACATGGTATGGAATAGCCCTTTGGTCAGTTGGGATCAGATGTCCTGGCTATATCCCCTCCCAATTTCTCATGTACCCCCAGCTTACTCACTGGTGGGACAGTGTGAGGAGCAGAAAAGTCCTTGATTTCCTAGCAACAATTAAAAACACCAGTACACTATCAAAAGTATTTTTCATCCCAAATCCAAAACATAGGACTATACCAGCTGCTGGTAAAAATGTTAACACTATCCCAACTGGAACCACGACGTATAGTTTCTTCACAGAAGTAAAGTCTTAGGAAAATAATGTTTTTGATCAGATTGTATAAAGTCGTAGAATCATAGAATATCTCAAATTGGAAGTGACCCATAAGGACCAACAAGTCCAACTCCCTGCTCCTCACAGGACTACCTAACACTAAACCACATGACCAAGAGTGTTGTCCAGGCACTTCTTGAAATGTGACAGGCTTGGTGCCATGACCACTTCCCTAGGGAGCCCATTCCAGTGACCCTCTCAGTGAAGAACCTTTTCCTAATGACCAATCTGAACATCCCCTGATGCAGCTTCTTTCCATTTCCTTGTGTTCGGTCACTGATCATCAGAGAGAGGAGATCAGCACCTCCCCCTGCACTGCCCCCTTTGAGAAAGCTGTAGGTTGTGATGAGGTCACTTCTAAGCCTTCTCCTCTCCAGTCTGAACAACCAAGTGACCTCAGACACTCCTCATAAGTCTTGCCCTCAATGCCTTTCCCAGTCTTAGTCGCTTTCCTCTGGGCACACTCTAATAGTTTGATGTCCTTCTTATACTGAGGTGACCATAACTTCACACAGTACGTGAGGTCGGGCCACACAAGTGCAATGCAGAGTGGGACAGTCACCTTCCTCAACCATCTAGCTATGATGCATTTGATGCAGTCCAGGACACAGTTGGCCCTTTTGGCTGCCAGGGCACACTGTTGGCTCATATTCAACTTGTCAAATCCAAAACCACTACATCTACTGGCTTCCATTGGTCAACTAGATGGGTGACCTTGTCATAGAAGGAAATTAAGTTGGTTCAGGAGGACTTCCTCCTCGTGAACCCCTGCTGACTATGATCAATGACTGCATTGTCTATCAAGTGTTTTTCAATAATTCCCAGAATAACCTTGTCCATAATTTTACCAGGCACTGAAGTAAGACCAACGGGCCTGTAATTACCAGGGTCTTCCTTCTTACCCTTCTTGGAAATTGGGACATCATTTGCCAGCTTCCAGTTGACTGGGACGTCTCCAGACTCCCAAGACTGTTGAAAAATAATGGAGAGAAGTCCCACGGTGACATTGGCCAGCTCTTTCAGTACTCTGGGATGAATCTCATTAGACCCCATAGACTTATACACATCCAGCTGGAGCAGCAAGTCTTAAGCACCTTCAGAGTTGGCTGGGATTTTATGAATCCCCCTGTCATGATCTTCCAACTCAGCCTCCAAGGGTCCCAGGGACTGTCATCACTGTTAAAGACAAGGGTGAAGAAGGCATTAAATGTCTCTGCTTTGTCTACGTGCCTATTTGAGAGATGACTGACCTTATCAAGTAATGGACCAAGTTACTTTGACTTGTAACTTCGACTCATCTCTTTGTTTTTGACATTGATCAAGCATTCAAATATTTTTGTGAAATGAAATTGTCAATGGTACTGAATCAGCCTATTGTGTGGTTGAGCTTGGAATTGGCTTACCAAAGTACTTTAATGTTTTTTAACTGATGTGAAAGTTGACTTCTCCCACAGCTTCTCGACAGGAAAAGTTGGTCATATGATATCACCAAGAAAATAAACTGTTCAAAGAGTGTTTTACAGTAATTTGAGACAGAACATTTGTTTTTATAGTGCAGAAAAATTTTATTTAAATAATGTTAAAACATACTTTTGTCCTGGCAGCCACACCCACCTTGTATTGATGCAGTCTAGTTAAATATAAAATCATGTCCTTTCATCTGAAATTTAGAGAATGTTTGCAAACCTTTGTCTGAAAACTAACTAACTAGCTCATAGTGTTATCCATGTTTGTAGTCAATAAAATAACTTCAGTGCAGGCATACACAGTATGAGCAATAATCTTACCTCATTATTCTCAATAGTTTTAGAAAAATATGCGTTTGACAGGCATACTAATGCCTCCTGGAAAGCACATTTGTACAACATACACTACTTAGCACTAAAAAAAAGCTTCTCTGATTTTCCTTCTAAGCCAAAAGCAGAATAAAAACAATCAGGCATTTACAGATCACAGCAACCAATTTGTATCAAAAATATACAGGAAGAAGAAGGAGCTCAGATATACTGACTGCTGCAGTAACATTTTTGTTTGTTTTCTTTTCTTTCTCTGAAGGGAAAATACAATTAGGGCTGGCAAGTTACTGAACAATTCACTTTGAAAACCTTATGGACTGAGATGGTTAGAACAATTTCACCAAGTTACTGAGAGGACTTTTTTTTTTAATGTGTGGGTCAGGACAGATTGAAATCTGTAAAAGAAACACTGTAATTGTTAGAAATCATTACAAAAGATGCGCTGTAAGAATTAAACCTAAAGATACATAACAGACTCTAAGCCAATATTTGGGTGTCTTAAACACTACCTGGGAGGTTAAAAATCAGGTTTTATGTGCTTTGTCTAGATTGCTGTTGTTCTTCAATAATTAATATGAAAACTGAATGACAGACTATTTTGCCTAGGAAGCTATCCCTGAGAATAAAAAAAGTGTCAGGAAAATCAATGTCTTCCAGTTTCTGAGAAAGATTTAAAATTGTGACCTTATTTGTTTGGGGTTTTTTCATATTCTAAGATTAATAAAGACTGGAGTCTATGGAAATGATAGAGGTTGCCATTTCTGTGAATGGGTGAGTGAAGGAAATGAACATCTTACTCTAGCTGAAAAAAAAAAAAAGTTGCAGCCCTCAATGCTTTCTTTTTACCTTAATGTTATAAGGAAAATAAAACTTTAATAACACAGTCATTTTTTTCTTTTTTTTTTTTTTTTTTTTTTTTTTTTTTTTTTTTTTTAAAAAAAACAATGCATAGGAAACCACAAAATGCTATGTGAGCATCATCCACAGGTCATTTCCCAAAGGTGCCAGTGTCTCTCCATAGCTCAGAAAGGGCTCAATAATATCTCAGAGGACTAAGCTTGAAATTAATTCACTGTATTGGGGGAGCTGAAGGAGTCACTCGTTGAACATCCTCTTTCATTAGCCTTCATATTTTAATTGACTACAAACATAATGTTTATTTGAAGAAATATAATACAATGGAAAAAGAATGAAGTGTCATAAGCATGTTCTACATACCTAAAAATGGACATTTTCCTTTTTAGCCTACATTTCTCTTGCAGGTTTTTTTTTTTGTTTTTTTGTTTGTTTTTTTTTTTAATCTTCATGAAAATATTTCAAAATTCAGACTGCAGGCACAGAGAAGGTGCCCACACTGGTACATTGTTCTGTCTTGCTATAGGGACATTCAGGTACTTAGATACGTATATGTGCTTAACTACATATAGATAGACACGTATTGGATCATAATCTCAGTTATGAAACTTGGAAGAAAAAAAGATAAATTTATCATTCTACAACACAAGCATACAGCAAGAAACATAATTCCTTAAACTTTGACAGGACTCAGCACAACCTTGTAAGGGCCAAAGAGATCAGGAGCGGTGTTTCAAGAGATACAATGTCACATCCGTAGTCTACATAGACTTTCAAGGAAAACTGGAAAAAAAAAAAAAAGAGAGAAAAACAATGTCTCTTACTATCAGTGTGGTTGATAGATGGATAAACAAATGTTGCAATCTAGATGGCACAGAACTAGTAACAAAAATATTTGCAACAGATGTGTAACAATTTAAACCACATACGACATGAGAAGCAGCTACTCTCTCATTATGACTTTATGACTGTAGTAATTCTTCTCTTTCAGTTTATTCAGCAATTGATGAGCTGTCCTTTTCACCTGCAAATATGCTGAGTATAAAGTAGTTTGGCAACAGATTTGCAGTTCAATAATATTGATAGCTCCTGTTTGCCTGAATTGAAGTGTTAGTAACGGGGTCACTCTCTGTCTTCTTGCCACTACTGATCTTTAAGGATAACAAAGGTAATGAACAAATGGGTGCTGCTGTTTGTTCCACCCAGAGGGCATATGGGAAATCAAAGAATGAAATAGTAATTTAGAACTAATCTGATCTACATATATCAAGATACAATACTATCACACCTGGTTAAGTAATTCACTCACTCATAGGCATGGAGCTAATGTACTGTTATAATGATCAAAGTGTTCCTGAGACAAATCCTTCAAACACAAACAAATTTGGAACACTAAATAATGCCTAGTAGTTCAGTTCTGGAATGAAATCAGGATACTGAGGGAATGATGTGTTTAACTAAGTGCTTTGCAGATTTGGAAAACTTCCATTTATTCTCATTAAGTAAAAACTGAATACTTCCTAACTGGAAAAGGATTTCATAGCATTGAACTTTGAGAAGAAACAAGGATACATGTACAAATATACAATGGTTTCCAATTTCTACAAAAATATTAAATGAATCATTTATTAAGAATTTTTGAATACTCAAAGACTAGAGATAAATTATTAGACCATTTTCTGATTTTACTGAAATAATTTTACTTTATTTTAGAAAACCTATGAATATTTTCAAGATAAACCTTTGGCAAATCCTTAGTCACAGTCAATTATTTTATCCGCTTACAGTTAAGCTTTACTCTACTGTTTGCATGATGTATCTTCCTGTCAAGATTCAACCACTATAAATGTGCAAATTTCCCACTGCATTTTTCACTGCTGGTTTTTGGTGGTTTTTATTTTTAGAAGAATATCTTTAATACTGAGGGAAAAAAACCATAGTCATATATTCGGTCTAACATTTCCAGCCTTTTTAAGGCTTCCTACGTAATTTTCCAAGTCGTACATGAAGCTTTTAAATTTTGATGAGAGGGGAAAAAAAAAAATTAAAAAAGCAACCATAATTAAGATGAACAAAACCACTTATTTCTCTTTTTTTCCACTTTCTTTAACAAATAGGATTCTGAATCAAAATAGAAGCTGGCAAGATTCTGCAGTAATTCAACAGCAGATTATTGATTTCAAATTGCTTAAATAAGAGTGCTGTGCTACTCAGCACTTCTTTTAAATTATAGTAGAACAGAGACATTTGGGGCATACTGTCAGTGATGGGAATATAGGCTTTAAAAGTCCTTTCAATAATAACAATACCTATGAAAATTGTGTAAAGCCATCACATTATCAAAGAGAAAACTGACAGAAGAGCACAATATCTTAAAAAGAAAACTTCAAACTGTGATTATATTAAATTACCTGCTACGATTTTTTTTTCCCATATCCTTACTAAAGCAAAAAAATTACCTGTATGAATGTTATAAGAAAAATGTGCTTGACAATTTTCCCTTTTTGGTACTGTATCGGTGGATTTCTTTATTGTTTCAGCAATGACTACAGGATATCAATGTGCCTGTAAGTTGATACTCAATAGACAAGAATAGTTGAGTTTTATGACATCTACCTCAGAAAAAGCTCTGCTTTAGGAAATGGACAATAAAAAAAAAGAAAAAAAATTACTTGTGTTTTATGATATGAATGGGTATTTTCTAGTTGCATTTCAAAATAAGAAAACAACTCACAGACCAGTGAGATGAGGAAGGGGGCACAGGATGCACTGAGCTTATAGATTGGCAAAGATTTCTCTTTTGATATGGGAGCACATATCTTACACTGTCAGTGTTTAAATAGAGATCTACAAACCCCTTAGCCTTCTTAGAAAATTTACATCTGACTCAAATTCAGGAATGCTTGATCAGGCTGTGGATCACTTGCACTACATAAGGAATAAGATACAACTATCAGGGCATACCTGCAAAGTTCCAGTTTAACAAGATATTTTCTTCCCCAAAAACCACATAAAGGGAAGCCATCATTGAATGATCACTCATTTTCCTACTTCCCTTTTGTCCAGATTTTTGGACTGCCTTGCTCTAACTGCCAAGTTCACTTTTGTTATGAAAATGAAGATTTGGAGGCTGTTCACAAAGGCACAACAGATCTGCTTGGTCACTGCCTTTTGTGGAATAAAGAAGGAAATTTTCCTATTGGACCTAACTATCAGAGACCAGTGACTATTTTCCCACCTTCATGAATCCTGGAGGCACGGTGTTGTTAAAAAACAGGAATGTAGATTTTACATCCAGTACTTTGGATGCATGTTAGTTCACTACAGTTTGTGGCTAAGCTCTAAAAGGCTCAAGTCCTAAAATGAAAATGAACCTGTATTTCCACCTGTAGTAATTTTTTCAGTCTCTATTGGAGAAGCAGAGATTTTAGTCTCCCCACACTACGTCCACTTAAATTGCTAGATACATTAAGCTAATACAGACTCAGCCTGTTGTTTAAATCCTCAGCTGTGTCTGCTTTTCGATGACCTGTGTCTGATCTTCTGGGCGAAGATCAGAGTGCTTATTTGGGGTCTATCACAAATCAGTGATATGCTCTCCAATGATGGTATCCTTTGCCACACAGTAGCTTATACATGACAGGCTATTAGTGTATAGCTACATATTATTTAAGTGGCATGCTTTTGTAGAGATGGCAGCTTCAGTATATGATTTGCATAAAAGGCAGCATTTTCTAGAAAATAACTCCAAGGCACTTGTGTAATGTGAAAAACAGAAAGTAATGCTGCATATTCTGCAAAACAGTGTAGATTGTTCCTCACCAGTTGCCAAGTAAAGGAAACAGATTATCAAGCTGAATAGTTGGGTAATTTCTTCAGGTTGCATTAGTAATCAGCAAACCTATCTGCTTTGTTTTCAAAATAAATAGCATTGTGTTCTGTGCTCCATAAAATCAGAAGAAAATCAGTGTAATTTCTTTAATGAGATTTTTTTTTTTTTAGTGTGCAATGGAAGTGTGCCCAATGGATGTTTCTTGGTTGGTTTTGTTTTGGTTTGCGTTGTTTTTTTTGTCTTTAGAATCCATTGTTGCAATTGTTGGGCAAAATGCCCACTAAATTCATTGGCATAATTTCATGAAGCAAAATATATGTCTCAAAATTTCAAATGAAAAAGTAAAATTATTGAGAAGATTGTAATATGGTTATTCCACAAACATTAGCAAACTGTGCTATTATATTATTATTAGGAATTCACTATCAAGTGCTGAGAAGTTAAAAATGGTAGAACTAAGATACTGAGACATCCTTTATTTCCCCACTTTGTGTGTGTACTATAAGACAGTCTTTAATTACATAATCATACACTATTTTTTTCTGTGGGAATAACTGCCTCACTCTGCACACGGAATGGATGATGCTTACTTAATGAGCAGCTATTCAGAATCTTTTTCTTCATAACATATAGTGAATGGCCTTGTGGTTTATTTACAGCACATTACTCAAATGCAACTCTGCTAAGGAAATTATTAGTTTCCTTTTCAGCTTTCCTGGGATTAAGGTTAGTGTAGTATCTGAAATGAGAAATGACAGCCTTTTGGAAAAGGACATTAGCTCTTGCTGATCTCTGTTTTATTAATTTTGACTGTTACTAGTAAATGAGTGAGTTAGTTGCTAGCTAGCTTATATATCACTTAATTTCTATGATTTCAGCTGAAATATGTTTCAGAGTTTTAATTATGATTTTAATTTTCTGATATGAGTTTATCTTTCGAGTAAGTCTTAGATTTTTGGTATGCAGAGTAGGGTATTCATTAAGTAGACAAACTATAAGAGCTGAGCAGCTACTGTTACACATTAACCAAGAAATCATCCTTTCTCATCATGGAATGTTTTCCTTATCCAAACCTCCTGCATGGAAAAAAAAAAAAAAAAAAAGAGAAAAAGAAAAAGGGAGGGGGAATAAGGGGAACTATTACTTACCCTTTATACAATAATCCAAACCTGATTTATTCTGAAGGTCTCTGAATTTAAGCATAAAAAGAAGCCCACAACTATCTGACTTTATTTTTCAGCATGTGAAAAGGGAAATGTCATGCATTAAACTAATATTTTCTTATATTTTCATTTTACAACAGGTTCATGTGCTATTTAACAAATAGACAGACAAACTGCATTACTTATAAATCTCACATGCATGAGATTTGGGTTCAAACTAAGCTCTATTTTAATCCTTTTTGTGATAAAATATGTCCTGGCTAACAAAAATATGTTAGACCTGGAAGCCAAGGATATTTTTCAACCACAGAGAAAATTGATCAAGCTGCTTAGATTCATTAAGAATTTTTTTTGTTAGAATAACAGAATGACAATTACTCTGTCAGAAATTTTGGTATACAGTTTTTGTCTCAGATACAAACAACCTGTAGAACGGCTCTGTCTAGGGCAGAACATATAGTGATAAATTCACAATATACATTTCAGAGTCTGGTGCAATTAACAATGATCTTTTACATGAAACTTAGTATCTCACAAAGGAAAACACTTTTTTTTTTTTTTTCTGTATAACACCACTAAATTTAAACACCTACACTGGTTTCTTTTCTCTCAGACATAGCTTTTCCTGTACAAACAAGAAGAAAATACACACATCGCCGCCACCACCACCATACATTTCAAAATACAATATCTGGCAAAGTAAAACAAATAAAAAATATTTCCCAGATTCCTGACAAAACAGAAGAGTTGTACAATGCTATGGTATTGTACACAAAGGCTGGTTCTGCATCTTATATAATTGGGGATTATGAAAGGAAAAATCTTATGTCAATCAAAAGCATCAGTGAGGGAAATTGCTTTATCAGTATTACTGATTTATGAGGTTTTTGTGAGCTATAAGTTGTTCTCAAGTCATTGCTGACTAGAGAGCAAATTTCTTTTGTGACCCACTGCAAAATACTCTAAGCCCCACTTCATTCCCTGGTGATGCTAGATAAAAAAACTTGGTAATTCTTTGGCCGCTTTGAGCAAAATGGTCTTCAGAAAAACCCAAGATCTCAGTCAGTATTAGCTTACAATTTTTTTGTACATCAGATGACTCCTTTTCCCAAATTGTCCTTTTGTTCCTCTCAACGATTCAGTCAGGAGGTTCAAATGATTGTAGCAAACAATTCTTTCAGGTTTATTGTTATTTCAGAAAATTTTCAGTTTCCCTAGAGCAGACTGAAACTTCCATTGAATACTCATGATATTCATTTTTTGCAAATCTTCATTATGATGAGTCTGATGAAATCATCCACAGAAGTCAAGCGGTTTGAAGAGGGGGATGAATTAGACTTTATACTTGCATATAAGAAAAAAACCCACAAAATAACCAACTTATTTGAAGGGTGATAAATTTATCCTGAATAAATTTTTAAGCACAAAAAGATCTTTCTGAATAGAAAATGAATTTGGCCAATTTGTGTGGTATTATCCTGAAGGATAATTCCTTAAAACACCATAAAATGTGCAATTGAGAGAAAAGGATTCAAATGGTATGATCATTCAAAAACATTCCTATTTCATAAAAGTACTCACTAAACTGGTAGATAGTAGTTGTCGTTGCTGTTTTATGCTTTTCTAATACCATATGTAAAAGTGCAGATTTCAGTGAAACACCAGAACATGGGGAAATATTAAAGAAATGGAAACAACTGATTTCAAAATTTTAATGCTTTGACAACAATATTTTCCTCCTGTAATCATATAAGCTTAAAAAGCAAATATAGTGTCACCCTCCTCTTCTATCCTTTCTTCAAAAATAATAATAATTAAAAAAAAAATCGGATTTGAAATTACATTATGTATTTATTTTTCTTTGGCCAAAGTGGAAAACTAATTATTTGTCTACCACTAGCAAATAAACCATCTCTCTTTTTTAACCTCTTTCAATAACCATGAGCAACATTAGCTGCTGCATAAAAATGAGTAGAGATAATCATGGACTCAAGTCTTTCATTGCCTTCAATCACAAAGTAATCATAGTGTAATTCTTGTGCATAGTAAACCAAGATTAAGAAATGCTGTCTTCTGCTCCACATGGTTAATACGTTGAAAAAAAGCTTTGGATGAAATAGGCTTTGTTAAATATTGTCTTTTCCTTTCTTTAGAACATTGTATTTTGCATTTGTAATTCAATCTCCCTATGAATTTTCAGAAACTATTTCAATTATATTAATAAAAATTATTCCATCAATTGAAAAGAAATATTTTAAAATTTATATATAAATTTATATAAAACCAATGCACTGCCAAAACCTTTATTAGATATATATGTATTTAATCATAGCCATACATGCATGCGTAAATGCACACATAGGTATTTGCTTTCACATATGTATACGTAGTGGTTTAATTATTTAAGGTTAGATTTCTTCTCCTCTGTCCACTCCACTTCCATTTCCAGTAACCGAGGAAGATCTCAAACATGCAATCTGGAACTTCTTTTAGCCAATGATCATAGACTGTGTCTGAGCTCCCCAGTATGAAAAAGACATCGACATACATGACAAGTCTAGTGAGGGACCACAAAGGTAATTACAGTACTCTAGCACATGGTGTTTGAGAAGAGGCTGAGAAGAATTGATTTATTCAGCCTTAAGAAAAGATGGTTAAGGAAGGAGCTTATTGCTGTACTCCTGTACCTAGTAGAATGGTAGACAGCAAACTGACCCAAACATTTCTGAAGTGTACAGTAATAGGGGAAGAGGCAATAGACACAAGTTACAATGGCAGAAATTCTGATCAGATGTTAGAAAACAAATTTGCACAATGGGGATAATTAAATGGTGGAGCAGGTGCCTAAAGGACTGTCATCCTGGATGATACCCAAACCCGACAGGACACAACCCTGCACAACCTCTCTCAAAGTTGGCCCTTATTTCAACAAATGACCTTCATAGGTCATTCCCAACATCAATTACTCAATGACTTCGTGAATAAGTTAATAAGAGGACACACCAGTACTAACATTTCCAAGGATAAAAGGTCCTTCCCCTCCTTATATTATATTGTGGTTTTTTCCCCTTTTTTAAGTTTTTATCAGACCTAATTTAAATAAAGCATCTAACATCCTTTCCTGTTTCTGGAATTATTTATGCACTGTTTTGAAATGTCATCATTTAGTTTGGAAAGGCTCCACAACTGAGTTAACAACAAGTATAAAATACTATCTTTAAAGCAGTAAACGAGGAGTTTCCTTTCTGACAGCATTATTGTTAACAACATTGGTAAGCGTAATTCCCCATGCACTGCTTTGACAATTTAGCCCATAAAGTTAGATGATGCTCATTTTACATTCTGACAGTTACACTTTGTATGAATCATGTAAGAATAAAAATTCAGCAAAATCAAAAGTGATGTCAGCCTATTAGGAAGAGTATAGAAGAAACTCTTGGAAATGGTTCAGTTACTCAGTCTGAAACCGTGCCTGAACTGCATTTAATGCTCATTGATGTCCTACAGGGCTGTCTGGCCTCTAGCAGATGGCTGAGAAAGTAAAGGCTCTCTTGCAAGTTCTGCCTCTTCTGCCAGCCCTGTAGGGTTTGTATTGAATACCATACAGACATCTATGTGTAAGCAATGTATTGTACATTTTGGCTGAGTGAACTGAGATATTTCTTAAATGACTTCAGTAAAGTCTTTCAGATTTTATTGCTGAATCACGAGAGACAAATTTGACTATTAGGTCGGTCATGGTTAAGTTGCAGACATGAAGTACTTCACATTTATTTCTAAGCGATTAGATTTCTGTTATAATCCTGAACAAACAGTGACCGTCATAAACTGTGGTCCTCCTGTTGCTGAAACTTCAGACCCACAGGGAAGTTAAGACTACCATTGTTCACTATATTAAATATCTATTTATTTATAATCAAAGATCAATTGTTATTTTAACTGCTCTGTCACTGGTTCCATATGTCATTTTAATAGTGCTTTTATCTGTACAAACCTTCCAGAATTCCCAGCTCTCAGAAGCCAAAACCAACACCTCTTCATACACGGAGGGCCCACTTCAAAGAATGCAGATGACTGTTGATTAACCTACTACTTTAAGTCCTGCTTGTTGTAATAATTTTGCCAGTGGTTAAAGGAGTCGGTCTTAAATAGTATATATGAGAGAGTACTGCTTTGCTCATGCTATCAAAGCTAAGTCATATTCCTTTAGTATCAGATTTTTTCCTCATCTTTATACCAATTAGCGTAATCCTGGCTCAAACACTAGTCTCATCTGCAATAGTTGTTTACCATGATTTAGTGAGCATTAATGAATTATTAATCTTTAATTACTTCTACTGATGCACAGACAAATATTTACAATAAGTACAATTGGCAAAAAAGTCTGGAGAAACAAAAATTTTGTATCTGAGTGGGCTATAACTATTCATGAATCTTTGTCAACTTTATTAAGTAGTTATGTTCAAAAGTCTCTTTAAAAATTAAAAAATTTTATAAATTAAAAAAAAAAATCCCTTGACATTCTCAAAATGTCAGTTTATTTTGAAATAACTCCCAATATGTAAAGGTTTTAAAAGTGCTTTTTTTTTTTTGACCCAAATACACATATTTTTTAGAAAAAAAAAAAAAAGAGCTAAAGTACTTCTCTTTATTTTGACCTAGGACAACTATATTTCCTTCTGTTCAATTAGACCACAAAACCAAAAATGTCAATATTTGCATGACAATAATCATCTGCATAGCTGAATGTATGCATAGCAGAACCATAAAATAACTTGCTTATTCCTGTCAAAATCTGCATAATAGCACAACTTTTGCAGGTTTTTTTAGATGCATTTCCCATGATTTTACGAGCCACAATATTCATTATCCTGTATTGAGTAACCAGACTCATAATTTTTTCATGACTATTTGCAGACTCTTTGAAATATCAGAATCGTATTCTGCCTACAAAGAAAGCAGCTGAATAAAATTGTGATCAAGCTATCCAGCTAAAGCCATACTTTCTGCTTCTTCAGTATAATGATTTTGCAGAACATTTCCTCATCTTATACTTTGAGGTTTTATTACAGATTTCCTGTTTTATTTTTTCTTCATTAAAAGTTAGCAACATTGTTCATGAGATCTTATGATTTTTAGTGATAAATGGAAAATGTTTTTTAATCTTCAAGCTGTTATACAAAGACATTAATTTAGAAAAATAAGACCTTCAAATAGACTTAAAGCAGATGAAAGAATGACCTTTATTTCCAAATCTATTAAATAAAAATAATTAAAAAAAAAAAAAACAACAGAAACACCTATGACCACAAGATTTGCTTTTACAGGAGTCTACCAATTACTTTCCAAAAAGAAATGAAAGAAACCAAACTGTACTACACAAGAGACTTTCAGTTCTTTCCATGTCTCTTCCTTGGTAGAGGACTGGTTTCAGGCTGTTAGGACTCTTACAAAAGATGAGATTAAATGACAGAAGTGTGATATCTTTCTGATGAATTTCCATGCTGCAGTAATTAAATAATGTAGAAATATTATTTAAAATTTTCTGCTGTTATTTTTTTATAACAGCTCCCTTCGAAGCAAAGAAAAAAAAAGGGAAAAAAAAATAAAAAGAAGAAAAAAAAAGATAAACGCTCACTTACTTCTAAATGCATTGAGAATACTGGTAAATATCAGTTGTCCTAAGAAGGAATGAATAAAAACTGGGATGTTTCTAAACACAGTGAGAGATCAACTGGGTCCACTGCTTTTGAAGTGAAGAACTTCCTGCTGCAAGCAGGTTTTATAAATATGAGGACATTATAAAAGATTATTAAATTAACTACAACACTGAAAATCTTCCATCTTCCAGTCACCATACTGGATTCTGGTCCTGGCACAAGTTACTTTCTGTTTAGAGCACCACAAATCATGTTTTTGTAGTCCTGAAGTGTTGCTGTAAAGGACTAAGGTAGTCTCACATAAGAACCAGCACAACTTGTCTTTCAACATATTCTCGAACCCAGGAGTGACGAAACTGAGGCTCCAGTCCTTACTAAGGAAGATCCAACAATGCACTATCAAGATCACAAAGGGCATTGTGGGTGTAGAATTTATACTGAACGATTAGTTTCAATAAAGTAATGGGATATTGTGTTGAAAGATTCAGCTGTGGCTTTTAGCTTCAAGGCAAATAACGAAAGTCAACTTCCAGTGGCACAAGACAAGTATCTTTAAGAAAGACTAAATTATGAGAATTGATGTTAATTACTGTAAAAATACCTCTCTGCTTAATAAAGAACATATTTAATTTTTATTATTTGCACTACCCTGACATCCAGGGATCCCATTCATTTTACAATGTCCTTATTCATTCACAGTGCAAAGGCTATTAGCTTTTTACCAAAGACTCTAAGGACCAGCCAAGAACGTCAGGGTAAAGAAAAACAAAGGGAAAAATACGGGGCCTATGGAGTCAGTGATTACACGGCAAGGCAGTATAAAAGGATGTAGGCACAATTCTGCCATATTTCTTTAGTCCCAAGGGCTGAAGCCAAATCACCTAAGCATTAATAAGACCTTCATAGTACTCCATATACGATAATGAGAACAGGAGGTTATTAGCCCATCAAAGAACTGAATGCGTACTCACATGTCATTTATGCAGCATGTGAGAATGTGCGGGTATGTCTGATTTTTTCTCTTCATGCAAATTCAACTACTTCAGTCATGAACATTCATCCAGTACCATTTTCAGTATAGTAGAAGTAGAAATAATTTCAAATAATGTGTCACTGCAAGTGGAGGAATGAAACAAAGGAGTAGGACAAATATAATAAAAAGTTACACTGTTTTTTTTTCTGTAGTTTTTTTTTTTTTTGGGGGGGGGGGGGGCGGAATTCATAGCATAAATAGCATGGAATAGTATGAACTTTTTACTGTCAGTTATTTTAGGGACCGAAAAATTTATTCCAGGCTATTGGAGTAAAATGTGAATCTCAAATTTATAACTGTAAATCTTTTTAAAGATGTCAATATGTGTTCCCTCATAGTGTTTGCCTAAGGTGTAGACAGTACGCAAAATTGTATATGGAGTTAAACACTAAGTTTTAATTGTATCTTTGTTAAGAAATATCCTCTGGCTTTAAAATCAAAACAAACCAAACCAGACCAAATACTAAAAATGAACCAACCAACCAAAAAAAAAACCAAACCAACCAACCAAAAAAAATTAAACCAAAACAAAACAGCTAATATTCTTCAAGTATTTGCATGGTTAAAGAGGCTCCTGTACTGATTTTGCCTGAAAATCATGTTAGTGACATCTAGTTACCTAATGTCAGAAATAAAAGCAATGAAATGCCATTCACAGTAAAATCCAATGTTAGCAAACAATTCTATTCAATTATATAATATTTCTGTCCTTAATAAAAAATATTTTAATTTGATTGAACAGTGTTCATTTTGTCACTGCAGAAGCTATATCTTCCACAAAGCTTCTCAATTGTTTGTTGCAAGTCAATTAAGTTAGCTGACCATTATTCAGCTTTGTTGCTGTTCTGTAATGCAAGTGATTTGAGGAATGATTTCTCAAACACACAGAATTTCACTTGGAGAAGGCAAATTGAAACCTTGGAATTCAGTGAGAATTTGGGGAGGAAGGAACTGGAAGGTGATAATTGTCACCATGTTGCTGGTGTTAATCCTTTTGCACACCTTAGAGAGATTTTTACGATTAAGGAGACAACTGAGGTCATGCAAGAATCTAACAAGGGATGAGTTCACATGGGATTTACCGACCACAGACAGGGTAGGTAGGTTTTGCACATGTCCCTCAAGGTTCTTCGGAAGAGTTCCTCTACCTGCGTGCCCTGTTTCTAAACAGAGACGACACATAGCAAATGTCAGAAACAATTAGATATGAATAGGGAAGACCACATGTTCAATTTTATTACTGTTACATGAGTCTAAATGTTTTATGGTCAAGGGGGGAGCCTAGAGGTTTGCAGCCCTCATAATTTCTTTGTGAAATCTGGAGTAGCTGTTGTTAATTATACAGCTGCTACCACAGCTATCTAGGTGTTTCCAAAGGGGAAAATGTAAGGAAAGGAAAGATAAGTAGAAAGAAATGTTATTATAAAAACAAGATAGATTTCTGAAAAAATACTTGTGGATATAGTCTCCTTCAAAGGGCCAAAATCTCTATTCCTAAAATCAATGCTAAAAGTATGATCAGAAACAATGTTACAAGTGTTTAGAGGGCTTTTTGCCCAGCTCTGATCATTACTCATCTCTGGAGGGCCTGGCTCATCTTCTAGTGCACTTAACAAGATAAAAGAGAGAATGATTTATTCTACACACAGCTGTTAAATGAAAGCCTTTGATTCCAGTTTGAAACAATCTCAGAGACCATAACTTTCTTTTATTTTCTTTCTTATGTGCGATGTTTATTGTTTTCCCAGTTGTGGCTGAGAGGTCACCCAGTGAAATTTTCTGACCCTCTCTGATAACAGTTAAACACATTGCTGATGGATCCCTGTTGTTTGCCATAGTGGCTGCTGCTTACTGATTTTTCCACTTCTCTGTCTTGTATTTTGACATATCACTCAGAGCTCATGCGTGACAGCCCTTTTGTGTAACCATGTTGCATTATATATCATTTCCTTTCCTGAAGATGCAATGTAGAATTTTTCTGCTCACAGAAATACTGTTTCATTTGGCTTTAGAAACACCTGTCATCTCCTGCAGGATAATATACAGTACATCCACTTCGTACATCATTTCTCTTAGAACCGCTTATTTCCTCCTTATTTTGCTTCCTTTCAGTGAGCATCCATCTTTTACTCGCGCCAAAGATAATAAATATCTTTTTCTCTCCCCTTTCTCCTTATCCAGTTGGCCTTCCCTTACATTGGGCTCTAAATGAAGTTGATATTTCTTAGTATATTCTGTCCAAATCTCTTACAGGTTGAGTTGTTGGTTTTTTTGAGTATCTGTCATTTTCAGCTTTTGTCAAACATTTTAGTCTAACATTGAAGGAAATAAGAATAATCTTGCAGTTGGTGTACCGTATTAAAGGAAGAATATGAGAATCCCCTTTTTCACCCTTACTAGAATATTTACTGGTTCTTTCCTCTAAACCTCAAGTCTCTTAAACACCTCTGTAGATATACATTTAGTATATCATGATACATATGTATATTTGTATACATGATTGTGTGCATGTATGCTATATACATACATACATATAAGTATATATTGATTTGTATATTGCGTGGTGTGATGGGAGAGAGAGAAAACATTACTATCTGGTAAAAAACAGATTTTTAATTGTGTCTTTTAAGCATGAACTCTATCCTGAATTGAACAGCTGAACTATTCCTTTAATCCAGTGGGGCTAAATGTCACCCCTTTCTTAGAGACAGAAAAGTCTATGTTTTGACCCACCTAGGAAATCACAAGTACATCCTTATCAATTTTTTTTTTTAATATATATTATAATAAAATTTATGTTAGTTTGTTTTTTTTTTTTTTAAATGAAAAGAAATATCTAGGATTATTTGAAATAAAATATGAATTAACTCTAAGACACTGTATTTCCCTTAGTGAAAACACTGGTTGTCCCTAAATGTTTAAAGATTTGAGAAATTTATTTTGAAGTTCATGCACATTTCTGAAAAGAAGGCTAATTGGTATAATAATTTCTTAATAGGATTGTTAGAAGAATGAGAAAATGTTTGTGTAGTAATGTTAGTAATGCAATACACACACTATTTATTATATAGATATAATTAAATATATATGTGTGTATATTATATATGTAATATCTATGCAATGTATATTCTATTAATATATATGTCTATATATACATATTTGTATATAATTATATTTATATATCATTCCTGCAATACACATAATTCCCATCATGTTGGTAGACCAAAACTCACAATTCAGGATTAATGGAGACTGTACATGTGTGTGTACTCAGGTATTATACGGGGCAGCAGTGGTGCTGCCTCTGATTCCTCATCACCTGCTTTCTTTACTCAGACAGCTCTCTCTCTCCTAGGTTCCTCTTCTTTATGTTTCTGGCCGTGCAGCTCATCTCATTGTGGCAGTTATCTTATGATATTTTCTAATGTTAGTATAGTTAGCAGAGGATTGCTTGAGGTGTGGTCCACACTTTTTAAAACACACAAACATTTGCCTAACAGTCATTGAGGTATTCCTTTATAAAACTGAAGCAGAGAAGAACACACCCATGGCTATAAGAAGAAACAAATATAAGTGACTTATTATGAGTTATCTTTAAATTTCAAATAAATTTAGAAACAATTTAAAAAAATATCTTTAAAGATTATACTATTTTAAAGAAAATAAGATTAAACTAGTTTAAAAAGATGTGTTTAGTTTTATTGATAAAGGCTCTGATAGCACGAGAGGGATATCTTTAAAATTAACTGAGTAGGAGGAATCCATTGAAAAAGCAACTTTCACTAGGAAATTATTATTTTACTTTAATGTTTGGGGTTTGTTTGTTGGGTTTATTTCTGTATCAAGGTGATGCCCAAAGGAAAAAAAAAAATCTACAAGTAGGCAAGTTTATAACCAATTCATACTGCAGAGCAGAGAGTTATCTGTATATGTTGTCCAGTTCATTGTAGAATGGAAGCGTTCCAGAAAAGTGCTCCAGCTATGATTCACCTCTCAAAGATGTTTTACACAGCAAGAGATTTAATGAGTTCATTCTCTTCAATATGAAGAAAAGAAGGTTAAGGCACGGCTTGACCAGAAGCTACAAGCAAGCACATGAGGAATACATTTCTAAGAGTGGCCAGCTTTTTAATCTAGGAGAAAATGGTACAATAAGATCCACTGCATAGAAAATGAAACTAGGGGATGAAAAGTCAAACATAGGCAAGAATGTTTTACAGTAGGGACAATTTATCACTGTAACAGCTTATCTATGAACCTGGTAGGATTTCTGTTGCTTGAGCCTTTAAATTGAGACTAACCGTAATTAGAAAAGGTGCAACAGAGTTCAAATACTGGGTGGTTAAGAGACATATTACTATCCTACATAACACATGTACCCTAGCCATCCTTAAAAATACATTCCGTGCGGTAAGACATATAGGGAGTGAAGTTGTTAGAATTAAATTTCCTAATGTATTTGTCATATGAATGGTAAAACCCTTATACGCCAGCATAGCAACACTAGTAATGCAACTTCATAGTCTGCAAACTTTTAGCACACATATAGGCAAAATACAGTTATTTTATTTACATGTATATCTTACACATATATGCTTTGCAGAAGATCCTCCATATATCTCTAATATGTATAAGTAATTTAAAAAGTGAATACATTTCTAATATACACAAAACTTGGAACAAAGCAAGGAGAAAAGTTGTATTAGACATGTTAGCTTTCTGTCACTGCAGTCCAAAAACCTTGTAAAAGAACCGTGACTAACAGGAACATATTTAGTCTCCTTTTAAAACAGTTACCTTCAAAGTCTAATATGCTTTGTCAAAAAAAACCTGTGGTGAAATTCATGCCACCTTGAAGTCAGTGATGAAATCAGGTTTGTGAGTTTATAAACCACAGTATCTTTTGTTGAACAAAGTGACAAAAGTTAGAAAAAACAGGCAAGTTTTTGGAGTCAGGATTTCATTGCTGCTGCAGCTGCTTCTGCCTTATAATATATATGCTTATTTTTCTACAGTGTAACAAACTATTTCTTTGGTGATCAAGGGGAGGAAGAAATTGAATTTGCCTATTTTGTTGGGGGTTTTTTTTAATCATCTCTTTATCTTTCATCTCTTCCTTACCAAATACTGGTGCCTTTCTGTTTGTTAGGCAACTAGAAGTTATGGGCACTTGACTATATTAGTTGGGTATACATTTAACTGAAACATTACTCTTCATTAAATTGTTGGACTATTTGTACATGTTTTATACAACTAAATATAACTAAATGTATTTGATCATAATGGAAAACTGAAGTCCAAAAGACTGGAGATAATCAGAACTGACGTGATAGGAATTATACCACGAGCAACTATCTAAGTATTTTCAGGGTTGAAAACTACATCCAAAGTTTTTGTTTGTTTGTCTGCTTATTTTTTTTAACTGAACACTATTCAAGCTAAGTCACTAGTCCATTAGCACCATGTTTTATATTTGGTGAGATGACACCATTACCTGAAGCTGACAGCCACAACCTGTTGCTTTGAAGTGTTCCTGTGCCTCCAGAGCATCAGCCGGAGCCAAGGATCAGCTCACATGGATATGGACAAGCTATTCTGTGGACACCAAAGAACTGCACTGGAAATGTCATCTTTTCCAGCTGCTTGCAAAAGCAGATCTTCTCAATTTGACCATTTAAGACAACTAGAGATAAATGGTGACAAATTCTTCTAATAAGTCAATTGGCAAAGAACGGAGCAACTTACTGCAATAGGCCAGATGGCTCTATTCCTCCACAGCCATACTGAGTTTCCTATTTAATTACAAAATTTCTGTTTGAGCAATTCCACAGGGAATACTCACAAACTTCCAGTTAAAGCTATGCAGGTGTGCACCAGCTTTGACAGGCTCAGAGCTTAAATCAAACAAGGATGTCATGATAAGACAAATTGGGGAGATTGAGCACCATGAGAATGATAAATAGAGTGACATTGTATGACCCTGTGTAAAATATTACTTCTTAATATTTAAAAGAGCTTAAATAAATATTTAATGATTATAAATATAAACTAAAACAAAAACCTGTTTAAAATAGCTTTCTTTAAAAGCAGTTCACACTGTTTGTACTTGATAGGAACAGATAATAAGATCAATTACAAATCTCGTGTGAACAGGTGGCACTTAACCAGAAAGCATTATAACTTTTAATATAAAGACAAAGGATCTCATGATCTGATTTTAAGATCACAATGAGATTCATCTCTATGATGATAAAATGAATATTAAATTAAACAGGCTTATTATTTCAGCTCATGCAATGAAAACTTTTATTTATTACAAAAGTATTAAACCTAATTCCATTTAATTTGCCTGACTGGAAATCCCTTCCCACGGGACACTCTAAACAAAGCCTAGGAAACGAAATCACTGTTTTGTGCTACTTTATGTCTGAGAAATCCCCTTACAAATAAAGATACAACACATGTATGGATAAGAATGGTAGATTTTAAACACAACATTTGCAAACTAAAAGACACAGAATCCCTTACAAAGTCTGACTCGTCATTCTCCAGAACTGCTTTTCAACTCTTTTCATGCCTGATCAGTGTGAAGAAACAGCTCCATTAAAACACCTAGCCTTTTCCCAATAGCCAAATTAAAGAGGCTGGAAAATAGAATCAATCTGAAATTTTATCCTTTTATTGTTTTACTACAGACCACCATGTCAGGGACTGTAAATGTAAGGTGTAGCAAACCTACAGCTCTACCCATCTGTTTATTTTGACAGCACTAGACATCTGTTCATTTCTCAGAACAAAACAGAGGGGAGGGGGCCAATGGGGGAAAGTGAGTGACTGCAGTTCAGAAATCAGAGGAGGATGTCTACCTATTGTTTTGCACTCCAAAGAAAAAAAGAAAAAAGTGGAGGAAAATTATAATCCAATCTACTTGTTTCTTTCCACATGAAATTAAATCTAAATGTGTCAATGTCATGTTTCTTTGTACAATAATTAAATGAAAATATCTGCAGTTTAAAGACTGATTCTTTAAGAGTTTTTAATGTAAAATAAAAATAAAGTTTCACAAGGTTTTCCATAATTCATCATCCATCATTATTTACATTCTATTAATTACTCTAATAAAAATTCCTAACATGTAAATTGGTAGTATGAAGGAAAATGAAAAAATCAGATTTGTCTTGAGACCTTCTCTCCAGAGAAAACTTTGTTTTGAAAAGTATATTTCACCTTCCCTTAAGAATATATCCCTTTGAGAATGCTTGGAGGGTTGTAGTTGCCATAGAACTAAATGCTTGGAGTTTGTCTTTAAAAATCCCTGTTTTTTTCCACTGGAATATTTATTTCTACCATGTACTATTATTATGAATACTGGATAGTTCCTTCCTGTAAAGTGATATACAGAAAATTTGAATGAAATTTTGTTTATAGCCTGCAGGAGTTCAGCGAGAGTTTTTGAGAAGGAAGAATAACAGTCCTTCAGGAACAAGAACACAACTGTGTTTTGCAGCAGGTATAATAAATCTAGCTAATAGCCAAAAGGTACATTCTGGAGTAAAGTCTTTCTAAACACAGCTGTCCTACATGAATGGATACAGTGTTTTGTTATGGTTTGTCCCATCTTCTTGCTAAGAAATTTAGGATTGATTTTTTGTTTTGACTATTCTATACAAAATTAACACTCTACAATAAACTTATAAGATTCACTTGCTTACATGACTTATTTTGGAGGTTGCCTCAGTGACTTTGATAAAATGTATGTTAGAATGAATATTTGAGAGACAAAAATATGTTTACTGTTACAGAAAAATGCAAATAGGAAGCTTACTGACACTGCAGAGGGAACATCAAGCCTTTATTTCCTGGCTTTTATTTTGTTTAAGTTTTAAAAATTACATGTAAACACCATGACCAGTGGTTTTCTTCTCCCAAACCAGAAGAATAATGCTTTCTTTTATTTGTCTAATAATTTATTTATTTATTCATTATTTTTCCAGATGGTTTTGATTTTGTAACTTGGAAGTGGTTTTCTAATGACAGTCTTCCCTGAAGGCTAGTATTTTATTGTTTAAAATAATTGCAGCGATAAGCCATGTAACACTGATTTAAATATCAGAAGATATTTTCACTTAAGTCTACGAAAAAGAGACAGCAAAAAGATGTTGCAGTGCAGGAATAAGATTCTATTATCAGGCCTGGGAGTTACTTGGTTTCCAATCTTAAGCACAATACTTCCATTTCTTTGTCTCTCTTGGGCTTACGGTAGAATGAAGATATTTGAGAAAGTAATTTTTTGTTTTGTTTTGTTTTGTTTTGTTTTTTTAATGTTTTAAATCTTTATTAACTTGTTCCATTGTCCAATATATGTAAGTCTTTATACAGATTTGGATTTGCACTAATGTGGTTGAGGTTTTTTCAAAAGCAGAGAAATTCTCAACACAACACTGAATACATATACTTTTCCCCTTTCCAGTAAGAAAATATTTCAAACACTGTAAACCAATGTATATTGTATTATGAAAAGTGGGGAAATAATTTTCATTACTTGAAACCACAGTACTTAACTACTAATAGAAAAATTAAATTAGCCCATAATAGATACACCGGCATTGCCAGGACAAAGCTACCAATGTTTATGGAACATTTCCTGGATTATTCTTTTTTAATGAAAAATATCAGTTCTCCATTTTTTGAAAGAAAGTACAGAAAGCATGACTTTTTTATAAAATTAGTTAAATGAAATCCAGATGTCTTACATACAAAATAATCTTATTTAGTACTTTGTTTTCTGCTTGGAACCTCAATGCATTTGTAAAGGTGGATTGCAGGACCAAGCTGTAAGTCACCGTAATATTTAGACTAAAAACTACACAAGGTAAAATGAATCCATTTCTAAAACCCAACTGATTATTTTTTTCAGAATCAACAACAAGGAATATGGCAAATTCTTATAGATAATAGTTCTACTTGCTCTAAATTAACATCTTTTAAAAAATAACAAATGCCATTCTTATTTTCTCCTAATATTTCTTGATATATGTCTGGTAGAATAGTCAAAATAATATTTTTTGCTTATTTCTACATATTGCTACATTTCTTTAAAACACAAATAATACAATATTACAGCTATAGTACATAGTTACTTGAACAGAATCAAATTGCTTGTTCCATAAAGTCTTTTAAGATTCTGAGATCTGTGCCTCTTCAAAGCTTTCCTAACAGTGGATTTATGCTTTGGAAGACATTTTATAGTGTAGTGTACTTACTACTTACAACTTATGTTTTACTGTATATTTGATTCATCCTGCTTTAGAATATCATTGGTAATAACATTTGGTCCATAAATTTATACAGGATCTTAACAGCAAAAACATAATTAGCCAGTAACAAAGCAATCTCTTATCCCTAACAAAGTCCTTTGACAAATCATGTGCTTTACCTTATTTCCCTATTCATTAATTTTATTCACAATAATCAAAATCTAGGTCATCATAAGATATTTCCTGAGGATAATTTTTTTTTTCTTTCCTAACTGTTTTAAAGAAGATCTTTAATTCAGTATTTTCTGCCTCCAGAGATCTGAATTAAATGTCCATTTTCCCCAGCATGCTATGACCCGCATTTATGTTTAATAGAACTCTAAATAAGAGATTTGCACTCCAGATTGCTGGTTACAAGCAGAAACAGAGATCCTGCTAAAATTTAAAAGGCAATTGCATGCACTTAAGAGATCTAGAAAAATTTAAAAAGAATGATTCTCATTTGGAAGTATAACTTTAGGTAACAAAAGGTTAAACAAATAAAGACTTCTAGCCTATGCTCTTCCAACAGAAAAAAGAATAACCTTAACAAACAAACAAACAAAAAATCAATTTATTTGAAGATACTATGTCCAGTCAGGGCAGCATAAAACATTTTGTGGCATTACAGAACACTACTGGGGAAATATTGGTAAAAAAACCACAGAAAATTTTACTCATTTTTTGTTTGCTTGAAATGAGATTCACTAGACTCTGTGCCTTCAGGCAGCTGCTGTTCCCCTTCCCACCCCCGAACTTCATATTCATTCATACCATAAAATAAGCTTTTAGAATTTTCCTCTTGTTATAAATGCAGACTTTTCTGTAGAACACCTCAAACGAGTTATAAGTAGGTCCTGGGAAGATTTCTCACATAGTAACTGCGTACACTCAGCTACATCCTCTGACCCTTGCTAGCTTCTTGCCAACACAAACATACACAAATTTTTCAGAACCTCCAATAGCATTTTGTCTGTCCCTGTGATACTTGACCCTGCAAACCTGCAGTCAATGAGATTTGTGACTAAGGATTTCCAAGATTCAAGCTTTATTCATTTCTATTCAGAAAAGAAAAATGCTTCCTACTGTGTTAAGCAATTTAGCCTATTTTGATCTTTAATATCAGGTAGTTAAGTAACTCCAAAGATTGTTTTGATGACATAATGAGGACAACACAGTGGGTGAGAAAATAAACCAAATTCATTTGAAAGTTTGGTGTCCACTAATTAAACTGGTTCTGTTCTTGGATGTTCCAAACCACAATATTATTATTTCTTTAGGAATTAATGACCAGCATATATGAACAAAACAAACCTTTAAAACACGCACAGCACTTTTGGAGCAGGCTAAATAATCAGAATCATGATGTTACCTATTTCTTTAGGAGAGACACCTTTTTCTACTGTACATTAAATGTTAAAAAGGTTTCAGAAGACTACTTTTCTATCATAGTTATATCCTATAAAAGTGAGACAAGTACATTCTTTACATGGTAATTTAAATTTCTCTTTTTAAAGGCAAATGTTCAATGCCTGTCTTAAGCAAGAAAATCAGAAACACAAAAGAGCTCATAGATCATCTACCCCACAGAACATAAATGATTCCTTCTGGAAAAATGATTGCTTTCCTTGATTGTTTTTTCACTTGTTTTACAGTGATCAAACTGATGGGAGGTCTTCATTTCAAAGCTTGTTCCACAGTATCAGAAAATGCTAAGAGAAGTTTCTTAATAATCAGGTTAAATTTTCTTACTTTCTGTGTCAATTTTCTATTTTTTCTGTTACGATTACTGTTGCCTTAAACTGTTCTTTCCTCTTGTGTTCACAGTATCTATATATTTACAGACTATTCTAATTAGTCAATATAATAATATTATTCATTCTGTACTGGTAGTATATTGAAGGTTCTCTCTGTGATCACAGGACAAACACTATATACTAGAAATGTCACTGTAGAAATCTTTACAGTATAAATTGGCAACAGATCTTAGACTTATCTTCACACATGCCTAAGTCTGTTCAGTGTTGGTCTGGCATGGCTCTGTGCCAAAATGACAAGGAAGAGACTGTATTGATTACACATCACAGAGGATTTTCCTTTCAGCAGAAAAAGGGCAAGCAAATTTCACTTTCATCCTGTAACGATAGTGAAGCTGGATATTTTTAATGGGACCAACTTAAAGCATACCAACACCTATATTCTTATTTTGATCCAAGGCCGGAGTTCACCTTCATTGAACTTAGACAAAGTTTTAATGCAAAGAAACCATTAGCTTTCTCTCCTGTTTAGCCATGACAGGCAGAAAGCAATGGAGTGGTGTTCCTCAGGGGTCGGTACTGGGACCTGTACTATTCAACATTTTTGTTGCGGACATGGACAGTGGAGTCGAGTGTGCCCTCAGCAAGTTTGCCGATGATACCAAGCGGTTTGGCGAGGTAGACACGCTGGAGGGAGGGATGCCATCCAGAGGGACCTGGACAGGCTGGAGAGGTGGGCCCAAGCCAACCTCATGCAGTTCAACAAGGACAAGTGCAAGGTCCTACATCTGGGTTGGGGCAATCCCAAGCACAAATACAGGCTTGGTGGGGAATGGCTGGAGAGCAGCCCTGAGGAGAAGGACCTGGGTGTGCTGATTGACAAGAAGCTCAGAATGAGCCAGCAATGTGCAATCGCAGCCCAGAAGGCCAACTGCATCCTTGGCTGCATCAAAAGAAGTGTGGCCACCAGGTCAAGGGGGCTGATTGTGCCCCTTTATTCCACTCTCGTGAGACCCCGCCTGCAGTACTGCATCCAGCTCTGGAGTCCTCAGCATAAGAAAGACATGGACCTACTGGAGTGTGTCCAGAGGAGAGCCACGAGGATGATCGGCCTTCCAGTACCTAAAGGGGGCCTACAGGAGAGCTGGGGAAGGACTTTTTACTAGGGCATGCAGTGATAGGACAAGGGGGAATGGCTTTAAACTGGAAGAGGGCAGTTTTAGATTAAACATTAGGAAGAAGTTTTTCACTTTAAGGGTAGTGAGACACTGGAACAGGTTGGCCAGAGAGGTTGTTGAGGCCCCATCCCTGGAGGTGTTAAAGGCCAGGCCTTGGGCAACCTGGTCTAGTGGGCGGTGTCCATGTCTATGGCAGGGGGGTTGGAACTTGATGATCTTCAACGTCCTTTCCAACCTAAACCATTCTATGATTCTATGATTCTATGAATAAATGTGTATAGCCTAGAGAAGTCAGGCTTACAAGAAATACAGTCTGGTATTTCTCAGTACAGCTGCAATGGCTGTGTCTATCCTGACAGAGCAATTAGCTAAGAGGAGCAGGGACCACATAATTTTCTGTGTGAAGGAAACTGATCCATGTGGTATAATCTAAATATTCTCACAGACTTTTTCAAAAAAGCACATATTGAAGAGGGTAGATTTAGATTAGATATTAGGAAGAAATTTTTCACTATGAGGGCAGTGAGGCATTGGAACAAATTGCCCAGGGAAGTTGTGGATGCCTCATCCCTGGAAGTGTTCAAGGCCAGGTTGGACTGGGCTTTGAGCACCGTGGTCTAGCGGGATGTGTCCCTGCCCATGGCAGGTGGGTTGGAACTAGATGATCTTTAAGTCCCTTCCAACCTAAACCATGCTATGATTCTATGATTCTATGATATAAATTTGTAATTTATACTTTCTGATTGGAACAATTTCAGATTCAGCAACAGCAGAAATAAACATAGTTCTAATGTAAACAAGGGTGTTTTAAACAACATTTAACAATGTAATCTACTCCATTATTTAATAGCTGTTGGTGAGGTGTATGATGCCTACACAAAGCTTATTTTTCTAACAGTTTTAAGGCCAGATTCAGTATTGCTTATATGTAATCTTGTGCCCAGGTTACTTCAATAGACTCAGATGTCTGTCAGGCTCAAACAATTAATTGAATTAGGCCTTTGTTTTTAAGCACCTGAGTGGAAAACTCCAAGAAATAGATGGCTTGGCATTGGGTGATTGCAATTGAAAAGAAAGAGCAGTGCAAGACTGAATCACTTGCTATCATTCTGCAAAACATTCTACTCCAAAAATACATTAGGAGAAAACAGGAAAACAGATTTCCCTTCCATATAAATATACTGGAGTCCAAAAGATGTTTGAAAACTATGGTGGGATACATAATTCTAATTTTTTTTTAACAAGTGAGGACTCCAAAATTGCAGTATTTGACATGCATTATGGGTCCAAATCCTAGTGAATTCAGGGAACACCAGAAAAAATACATTAATTGCTGTGGGAGTTCAGAGAAAGGACAATCTGAACTGCAAAACCCATGAGAAATCTCAGCATACACATTCTTAGAGGCCAGAAGCCCTTAACAGGACTGTATTTATTTCTTCTTTTAAAAAATGTGACTGCACAATGCATCTGGGATAGAAATCAGACTGCATCTGATGTGGTAAAATATAGAACTAGCAAACACTGATGTTTTCATCAGATAAAGAATGAAAATATTAAAGCACATCTTTACAGAAATGTAAACCATATACGAATGATTTGCACACCTAATATAAAGAAGGACAGCATTTTAAGGGATTGTTCTTGGTCTTGTTTAAGCTACGAGCTAAATACCAGTTAATTTCAGTAACAACAGATTTAACCCCAAAGGAAAAAATCTTAAACTTGTCTAGTTAGTGGAATTTGAATCCACATTTTGTCACCAAAATCTGATGAACTTTTTTGAAAACTTCAGCAATGGACCACATCAGTGTTTTAGACAACCACAACGACTTTCTAGTTTAAATCTTTAGGGATGCAAACATAAAAATATGGGACCTTTTGTAAAAAATATTTAAATTTGTGCTGGGCACTTAAAATTAAATGAAATCTGAATTCAAGATAAAATTCCTTCTATCTTGCTTTATTACATGACAGCTGGGCATTTGAATCTGGTTACTCTAGAGGGTTAAAATTGAACAAAACTACTTTTACACTGCACATTTAAAAATTATTCTTTCACTAGATTTTCTCACAGTGTTTCCCGGTAATATAGCTGATATGGAAGATACACGGCTTGCTAGTCCCATATCTGCATGAACAACAATGTTGCACAAGAGACAGATCAATTTCTTTGTGCAGAAACTGGAAGGACTCAAAAAGCAGGTGAATAAAGCACATAAGCTGAAGTGAATATATCACAAAGATAAGTATTGACAGAAGAAACAGGGTTAAGATTGGCTACAACATTTATGAAAAAAAGAGAAAGAATAATAAAATGCTCTGCCAATGGTGAAAAGAAACATCAGAAAAGAACTTACCTATAATAATACTTACATTATGCCAACATGCGGGTCATACGTACTTATCTTTTCAGTATTACTAGATGATGAGACCGAAAAGGGGCCCGTTACAGATTCTAGTGTGAAAAGCTACTGAAAGACAAGAAGAGACAGAGCTAAATGTTCTTTCTAGTTGTGGGGATATAAAAGAATGAGAAATGAGTGATTATGGCCCCAAAAGAAAATAGCACCCTGGTTCTTCTCATTGTAGGAAAATAAAGGCAAAGAAAACTTTAAAAAAATTAACTACAGAGATGATGACCCAATCATCACACATTCTTGAAATCCCAGGGAGATTAGCACCTCCTTCTCCTCTTCCCTTCCCCAGGAAGCTGTAGACAACCTCCACCTCCTTCTCTCCAAAGTAGACAAACCTTGAGGCCTCAGCTGCTCCTCACAGGACATATTTTCCAGCCCTTCCACCAGCTTTGATGCCCTTGTCTGGACACATTCAAGGACCTACACATCCTTCTTAAATTGTGGGCCCAATACTACACACTGTACTCAAGGTGAGGTCGCACCATTGCTAAATGCAGTGGGATAATCCCCTCTTTTGACCTGTTGGTTATGTTGTGTGTGATACGCCCCAGGAGGCACTTTGCCCTCTTGGCTGCCAGAGCACACTGCTGACTCATACTGAGCCTGCTGTCAACCAGCACCTCCACATTCCTTTCTGCAGGACTGCTCTCCAGCCACTCCTCTCCCAATTTATTCTTGTCCCTCGCATTCCTCCATCCCAGGTGCAGAATTTGGCATTTGTTCTTGTTAAATTTCATCCCATTGATGATTACCCAATGCTCCTATCTATATCCCTCTGCAAGCCCTCTTGTCCCTTAAGACAGTCAACAGCACGTCCCAGTCTGGTATTGTCAGCAAACTTACAAATGGTGCATTCAACTCCAGCATTCAGATCACTGATAAATCTGTTGAACACAACTGATCCTAAAATTGAGCTCTAAATAACTACTGGGGACCTGAGAAAGAATAAAAATCAGTGTCATTTAGCCATAGACAACATAAGATGAAAACATATTAAACAAAAAGATGCTTCTTAATGGGTGTATAGACTATTTTTTCTACAAAGAAAACACAAGGAGGTGGAAGAAAGGACAAGGGAAACTCCAGAGGACCAACTACAGCAGCAGCAGGCAGCAAGCCTGCTCTGTGTGGCAGCATCTTTCAACGTCCACTCACTCCGTTGACCTTCACCGTAGGAAGGAAGAACATAAGGGAGTCCATGGACAAATGGGAATATACCAAATGTAATATAAAAGGAGCTCAGAAAAGCATTTGATACATTGCCTGAGGAAATCTGGCTTCAAAGAATAAGTTGGAGCCATTTGGACTTGAACCAATCTTCTCTGAGCTGAAAATTGCCTGAAGGGCAAGGCAGAAGAGTACAAGAGAAAGAGAAGTGGTTGTGCTGCCTGGCCTATGAAAGTAGTACGTTATCTAAAGTCTCTTACATTATTAAATTAGGAATTACAATTACAGGAAGAGAAATAATACCAATGAAAGGAGAAAGAGAAGTAGAAAATGTCAAACATTGAAGAAGACCACACAGAAATATATTCTGAAGTGCATCTACTTTAAGATCGGTGATTAAAATCAATCATTTCACACCAGTTTACTGAAATGTGTTTTCAGCCATGTATAATGCCAAAAATTTCTTTCAACATCATGTCACAGATAAACTGATACACCAACCTTTTTTCTGCATGTGAATGACTAAGGCAAAGACACTGATTACTCGACCTAGCATCCAATTTAAATATATATCAAGCATAATCTCTACAGAAAGATGGACGTCATGCAAAAAAAAGTGCATGCATAACAGTTATCTCCACTATATTCAAGAGTAGTGTATCGGTGGGCATGGTAAGTAAAAAGTAAACCACAGATTAGGAAATGGCAGGCAGCCACCACCTTACATGGTATATTCTGTTTGATTAAGGTACACAAAATTTGGTCAAAATAGTTGGTTGAAAGAAAATGACAAATAAAGTATGTTCTGACTCCCCAGAAACAGCAAATCAGAATACAGTATGCTCAGATAGCCTTGTGAGATATGGTTCCAAACCAAGGGAATACCCGCAGTATTTTGCAATAGTTTGTAAAAAGTCAGTGTTAATCCTGGTATCTGCAAATGAATGGTAATTTATTTAATTACCTTCCATTTGGGCCTACTCCAGTCACAAAATTGTTCCAGATTAAAGTTATGATTTTACACTGATTGAACTAAACCAATGTGAAATGGACAGCAACTATGTTTAATGTTTTGTGTAGGGTTTACTTCTTCAAAAAGTTTACAGGTACAAGTGAAATGAATGCAGCCAATTTAAACCATTTTAAACCATAAGAAAACCCATTTGTTTCTTGTATGCTTCTGTTACTTAAACTAGTTTTGTCCAATCTTTTTCAGCTGGACAATTTCAATTTGAATTTTACTGTTCTCAAGCAAACAGAACTGTGCCTGTATTATAAGAAATAATTGTTAGTTGTTAAAACTCTGTCACACTAAAATCATTCTTTGTCAACTACCACTCAAAAATTATTTTTTTAATTAAGAATTCACTAGTCTCTCCTGATCAGATGTCAGCTGATGCCATTCTCATTCTCTTTGTTCACCCTACCACACACATAACTAATGTTAAGATTAAGATCAGACCAGCATTCTAAAACACTTTCATATGAAATTGATATTCTTGGAAACTTCTTTGTGGTTTGGAAGAAAGGAGTCTGTTTCCACACATGAATCTAAACATATTTCTCCTGTAGTCATTTTGTTCATTTGGGCAAAATTCTTTCCCATAATTTTGGTTAACTGTTCTTTAAGTACCGCCCCACACTGAAATGAAAGCTGCGATTTCATGTCACATTATAATTTTTTCCCAGAGTTAAGTTAGTGGAAAACTTACCTTACTGAGAAGTGGGCTCAGATGACTGACAATGCGCAGAAGAGGGAATGGGAACACAGGCTGGTACAGAAAAATATCTCTTGGGGACTACAGACCATTTTATTATTTTAGCTGTAACATCAAGCCTATCCTGCATGCACTCCTGAGTTCTTTTGAAGGGCAAGACTCACATAAGCATGAGTGCCCCCTGGCTCTGGGTCATGAATGCCCTCATGAAGAAAACACTGGTCACGACTGGTGAATTTCATCTTGTAGTATTGAGACTACTCCTGCAGTACAGCATAGATACTGCAGAAGAACTATCTAAGTTATAACGACTTGCCACCATCAGTGTGCTTGGGAAGATTCATTCTTCTTTTTGTTAATTTTAATCATAGTTCTTCAATAAATCAATGTTATTCATAAATAGTTTTCATGAGCAAACTACATGTTTCTTGAAATAATCCTTATTTAGAAATTTATTTGAGCTGTTTCATCAACCTGTTAGACCACTTTTTTTTTTTGCTTTTCTGAATACTACAGCAAACTATACAAAGAAGAACACTGACTATAGAAATTTGCGGACATTTGGGCTGTTAGTGTTATGATTTCTTCTTGTATTTTTTACTAGTCAATAATTCAATTTGGTTCAATTCTGAGTTCAAAAGTTTTTTAATATATTACTAGATCATGTGCACTGATTCTCTGTATGTGACCTGAGTCCTAGAGTTTTGTGTAGGTACTGTTCTTTAGACCCTCCATTACTTACTTGCCTAAAGCTCACATTTCATGGAGTTTGGTGGATTTGGTGACAACAGTAGCTGCTGAATCCATATCTGACTCTTCATTCTTACACGCAAAACATTCTTGATCTTAAACACGTGCATCTTCTTCTTAATATACTGTTGTGTGTTAACTTGGTTGCAAATAAGCACCAACCACACAGTTGCTCATTTACTTCTGTCCCCCAGTGGAATGTAGGAAGAGGAAAGGAAGAAAAAAAATTAAAAAAAAATAACAAACAAGCAAATAAAGAAACAAATATTTAATAAGAGAATGGTGAGTAGAAGAAGAAAGAATAAAACAAAACAAAACAAAACAAGTGATGCAAAAGCAATCACTCACCACTTCCCTTGGGCAAACCAAGAGATGGTTTACCCCCCGAAGCCCTCTCTGTACCCCGTTAATGCTGAGCATGATGTTATATGGTGTGGAATATTTCTTTCGTTAGTTGGGGTCATCTGCCCAGTTATGTCCCTCTCCCTGTTCACTGCACACCCTCTCCCCTGCCAATTTGTTCACTGGGCGGGGGGTGGGCAGAGTGAGAAACCAAGAAGTGCTTGGTGCTGTGTAAACACCGTTTAGCAAAAGATACGACATAAGTGTATTATCGGTACTGTTTTGGTCAAAAATCTTAAACACAGCACCATATGAGCTGCTATAAAGGAAATTAACTCCATCCTAGCCAGGCCCAGTACATATACCTAAATACACCCTACATTTTAAAATAGGCAACATCACCTCACTTGCTCAAGGAATTAAAAGATGTGACATCTTAATATAATACATAAATGTGACATCTTAATATAAAAATAAAATATATTAGCTGTACAGTAGTTTGTAAATTCTCCTTATGAATTATTACGATGAAGTCGTTATTTTTCCTCTTCATTGTATTAAATGCCTTTTTTAAAGGATAAATCAGGTCATATAGACAGCTGATTATAACACAGAGCTGAGGTAAATACTTTGTAGGTATAACTTATGCATAGGAAAGGACAGTCATATTGCAGCTCAGGTTCCTTCAAGCAATACCTTCTGGTGCTTCCTGTCAATGCAGAGGTGTATCTTTTGCAAATTTTCTTAAGAGGGTGTTTCAGAGCAATATTCTTGTGGTAAAATCAGAAATACATTTTCAGCACGTATTATAATTTTCAAACATTGTAAGCCAACCCAGATTAAAACTTCAGTCTTTCATTTTACACCAGATTCATAATCAAGTGATGCTCTACAATATCTCTTTTGAGTGCAGGTCCAAAACCAGGTTTCACTTTTACACCTAAGTTGAAGGAAATCAGTGCAAACAATGCTGTGCTATTGGACTGCATGAGCTTGCTGCTCCCAGCCCTTAAAACTGCAGTGCACACTGAGTTAATCCTTGCTGCTGTTCTTTAAATGACAAAGCAGCTTCATAATAATCTTTGCTTTTAACATCCCACCTTCATCAGGTTTTATTTTAATTGCTTCATTAAAATATTTCAAAGTCCATCTGAGAATCTCATCTGCTCACCCTTAAAACTTCTTTCAGAGAAAACCAATTCATTTCCCTTCTGATTTCCTTTCATGAGAGTGAATTATGTAAATGGGATGAAAAAATAATTGATTGCAAAGCTGCAAACTGGTGGGAATTTGTGGAGAACACAGACTGGGAATATCTGAGGGACATGAAATAATAGTGACTGCAGGGATAAACAGAGACAAGGAATAAAGACAGGGTTCAATTTCCATTAGTGGGTTAATCTTCAGCATGTACTTTGCTTTTATACAACTTCCGTGTTTGGGAAGGAGGGACAAAATTCAGGGAACTTTAATCAAGAGTACAAAAATAAATAATTTTCTGT
Source organism: Charadrius vociferus (assembly GCF_000708025.1). Taxonomy (NCBI): domain Eukaryota; kingdom Metazoa; phylum Chordata; class Aves; order Charadriiformes; family Charadriidae; genus Charadrius; species Charadrius vociferus. The sequence continues at coordinate 697,380 of NW_009648536.1, forward strand.
TTAATTAAAAAAAATGTAATGTTTAATTATCCGGATTTATTTACCTTTTTGAAAAACAACTACTAATCGTTAACTGCAGTAAATACTGAATTTATTTACAATGTCTTCAAATACTGCTGATTTGTCTGATTTAATGTATGAAAAACAAACAAAAAGTAGTCCTAATATGCTAGAAAAGGTCTGAAAGATGGTTAAAGACTGTGATTTTACAAAACATTCATAACCAACTATTACTATATATTTAAGGGGGTAGTAATTGGTCATCAGTGAGCAATTTGAGACAGTAGCTGTTACCCAGCCAGTCTGAAATGAATATTCTGAAATTTCAAACACTGACCTAAAACTTGATTTTGACCAGAAAACATCTATACATTTTAGATGGTAAGCACTGAAACTATACTAGCAAAAAGTTTTAGTCAGAAAAAAAATAATTTATTCTTGTTTGCAAATAAAAGGTGCCATACAAATTTGATGTGCCAGATGTATGTTGGAATAGGTGCGGTTATTTGAGGGATTGCAAAAATATACATTGATTCACGACAAATAGTATTTTTTTCTCTGATTTCTTTTCTGTCTTATTAATAAAAGTGGAGCTTAAACTACGAAATCACCATGCCTTATTGCTTAATCCATTTAGATGTATCCAATGTGTAAATAAACTGTATATTTATGTTTACAGAACTGTTGCTTCCTCTCCTTATCTACATTTTCACTCTTTGCATTCTTATTGACTCCACAATAACTGATAACGTCAATCTGTCTCTCACTTAAGGATTTTGTTGATTTGTTTAATTGGAATAAAACTATTACAAAAATTTGAGATTTATATTGTTCTCTGAGAACCGTTTGGCATGGATTTTTTTTTAATCTGGTTAGTAGAGACATTCCAGGCAGAAGTTCACTGAGAAAGTTATGCCTAAAGGAATGTGCTATACAAATAACTAAGTCATCCACATACCAAAACTAGTTTATTTTAATAAGCACAAAACTGAGATGTAGTATTCCTTATTGATTATGCTGTAGCCTCTGGATAAGCTTTGAGGGTTTATTAATAAAATTTGTTTGTTATTTAGTCACATATCTCATGTATACAGTTACAAATGGACACTGTCAATTGTAGTTTTATGTCCTGTCTCTTAACAAAGTTAATGAGCAGTTTTCTATTCTGAGACCAACATGACAATTATTTTTCCTGGAAGCAAACTAATTTGGGTTGACTAAAAGTCTTTATGCGAAACGCAGAGCTAGTTAAGAAAAAGGAAAAAAAAAAAAAAAAAAAAAAAAAATAATTCATTCTAAGAGTCCAACCCTGGTTTTGTGTTTTATCACTTTATCCTTTAATAGTTAAACAATCTGTGGGTGTAATAATCCGTACTAAGAGGACTGAGATATGCAGTTATACTCTTTCTTTCTTGTTCTTTTACTGACCCTACAGGACTTTAATTACATGTGGTACCACTGCATGAAATAAACAAACGGGTTGTTTATAGCCTAATAATTAAATGCATTTTTGGGAAGCAAAGAGTGGGTTTCTATCTTCTTGTGCATGGGGTCGCATCTAATCTCTTACTGACAGGCAGATATCTTGACTTACAGAGCTGTTACGTGCATGGCGACAGGAACACTATTGCCACCTGACCATTTCAGCAGCTACTAAACATGGCATATGTTAAATATGTTCTGCATGTGACCGTCCCTGTAGAAGCATTAGGAATAAGAACCCCTTGCTTTATGGATTATAGTGGCTGCAGCAATAAGAATGTCTCCAAGGGCCTTTATGAAGTTGATGCAGATGGAGATGAAAGAGCAGAACTTAGGATTCTTTAAAGGTCTCATGACCAAAATTTGGGTCTTGGACATCTAAATGTTAAGTTCTGGAGTGTATGTCACATACTGTGGCATATAGGTGCCACCTAATTCTCACTTCATGTGGCTTAGTCCTTACTCTCAAGGCAGAGTGGAAAAGTCAATCATCTATGCTATTCAGTTGATGTTATGTTAATAAATTTTTATGTTAAATGGGAGATATCCAACTGAATTAAAACAAATGGACACACGAGCTTTTCATTTCCAGCTTTGGGAGTATTTTAACTGTGATTCTAATTTTATTGGTAAATTTGTTATATAATACACACTTGCCTGGTTTTCTCTCCAAAGTATCAGAGCTTCGCTGGTAAATATCCTTCCCCATCTGAAATTAGGAGCTCTAATTATAGCATCTACATCTTTGATGAGAAAAGGTCTTTTTAACTGAATGTTAATTATGATTAATTTATTCATTGATGCTGCTATCATTTATACTTCAATGCACCTGTTAAAATGGCAATAAACATTCAAACATATATATTTTTATTCATTTTCTTTATTTAGCTGAATAAAAAATATTTTTGTAATCAGTAATCATAATTTTTATTTATAGCATTCTTAATGAGAAATAATATGATGGTATTTTTTCCAGTACTGAGACAATCTGGAAAGCACGTGGAAATATAAAATTGCAAGTACAGAAGGATAAATGTTGTAAATATACATCAGTTGCAGACAGGCAGCTGCCATCTTTTGGTTATGCAAATTACCAGTATGGAAATATGAAAACTTTAAGAAAAAATCCCCAACATCTTTTTAAAATGGATTTTAGATGGATGAAATATGTATTTACCCTATTTTTTCATGCATTACCATTTCACCACATGTATAATCTTATTGCCTAGGTAGAAAGACACAATGGCTCAGATACCCATCTGTCCAACATGTGCAACAAGATAGACACCAGTTGTGAGAAAGACTTTATTAAAAAAATCACTCCTTGTTACTTTTTAGGGCTGCATCATAATTACATACAGTGAATCCACACAGAATTGAAAGGGGAATGAGATCTGGCCAAATACATGCACACTTTTGCCTAAGCATCTTCACAAAAGCTAAGCCAGGGTTCACATGGTCTTTGGGGATGACTAAGGCTTCAGCTGACTCTTAGTTCTGCTAACCAATTTCGGCAGGCCTCTGCAATCCCAAGACTTTCATTTATCCAAATGTCCCTGGTGTAGAAAACTGCAGACTTTCCAAACGCTTTAAGTGATTCCTGATTTTGGGGAGTGGGGCAAGTCCTTTATGAACTTTTACTTTTCGCCACAGTGCACAGGAAGGAGGGAAGAGAAAAAGCCAGGAGCAAGTGACTGACTACACTTCTCCCTGTCTACAGTGTGTCCAGACAGAAGCCAAAGAGTGTTTGGAGAGGATGAGGAGCAGGAGGCAGCACTCTCAGTTTAAAACTGGAATCTGGGAACCTAGATGCCTTTTCCACCCATGCCTCTGAGGGGAACAAGAGCAGGGCCATTTTCTGGATCACAGCTCCCTTCTCCCAAAGTGATACCATACAGACACGAGTCCCAAAATGGAGCTTTAAGCCTGAGGCACTGTCTGGTCCTCAAACAACAAAAGAAAAGAAATAAAGTACAGGTGTTTGGGGGTTTGCTTGTTGCTGTTTTGATTTCAATAAAAGCCCTGAGCTTGGTTAGCTATGATTTTTACCTTCATACTATTCATTATCTTCAAATATTAGGATGACTGCTGAGTATTCATAAAAGCAACTGAAACATCAGAAAATGTTTCATGAAGTTTAGCATGATTGGGTACGTATTTAAATCACAAATAGAAGTGCATTATACAATGAAAAGAAGTAAAAAGTGTTTCAAACCAGCAACTTCATTATGCAAATGTATCTGAACTACTGAGCAAATAGTAAAGACATTTTTTCCTCCATTATTTGAATGATTCATTGAACAATTGAATGATTCACTAGCTAAAAATCCTGAATGATTCACCAAGTTAAAATGGTCAACATTCATAATAAATCTGCTTTATGCGAGACACTTAATGGAGTTTACAATATCTTCATAGATACTGTAACGGTTAATGACCCTTTTACATCTCTCACCCTGATGTCTTTCTGAAAATCCGCTTAATAAAAATGTTAGTAAGTCTGAAGCAAAGAAACATCCTGAGAATAAATTTGTGTTTGGCAGCAGATTCCACCCCAAGACACAGCTCTGCAGGGCAGGACTAGGCATGCTCTAAAGTGCATCATAATTAAATTAACAGTCAATATTTAAAATTAGTTTACACTACACACATTGGTTTGCACTTTTTCCAGGACAAATCTTTAATCTTCAAATGCAACCAGCATAGAGGCCCTGAATGGAGTCTGGGAGCCTGCTATACTGTGATATTAACCACTGCTAGTCATATGAAGGTAACACATATAGACTCTAACTGTCACTCTCTGAAATCTGGTGATGTGTGCATGCACATGTTTCTGTATGGATATGTGAAAGCATATGCATGTACTGAGGCTTGGTGTTTCAAATTCATATGATTTAAGTGTATTCAGTGAAACTCAATTAGTTTATAACAAATCTTTTTTCTTCCAACTTACCTTCAACTTCAGGGGCCTCCAAGCATCACTAATTTGCTGCTTCTTGATTATAGGAGGAAAGGTTGCTGCCTACATGCATTTCCACCAATGGTGATATTCCTGTGACCAGCTGTTTAATGTTGTCTGGAAATTGGGGAAGTTTCTAATTTACTTCCTTTAAATGGAAAGCTAAGTACCAAAAAAGCCTTCCCCAGAGGAGCAGGATGGAGAATTGCCTCCCCGCTGTTCTTCAATCCTTGTTCTTGAAATTCAAGGGCTTTTATATAGATGTGTGCTGGTAAATAATACAGGAATAATGTCTGTATTTGCTATTGCTTCAATAATCTTCTATTGTGTCTTTGAGTGTTTTCTATCTTCTTCTAGCGTCTTCCACGCCAGAAAATTTGACACCGTGAGTTACAAAACTTTCCAGTATTTGAACTGGAAAAGTTTAGTAGAATCTGTTGTAAGTGTTGGGTGTTTTCTTCTGTATAAAATAGAGAGCATCCTATAAGTCTTTCTAAAATTTTGTCCTGGATATTGAAATTATATACCTCTTCGGAGCTTCTGTCAAGTGCTATTTTTCACTGTCCTGTCTTTATACAGTAGAAAACATCTAGCAGTAATTATCTGTGTGATGATGCTAGAAATGAGACGTGCTGAGGAAAGTGCAATTTACCTTTCTTATTTTCAATATTTCAGGATCTTGGTTCTTATTAAACTTTGTAATTACTACAAAGAAGAAGATGATGTATTGTTTAAACACTTTGATCAGTCCACTGGATTTTATACATTGATACTTTTTGCCTGCCAAAACAAATAATGCATACGTACCAGAAACTTATCTAACCTTTATGAATGTTTAAGTTCCTTCCTTCACCCAATTCTATATTTTGGCAAATGAACAGGCTCATTTTTTTGTTTCCAATTTACAGACAAGCATTATTTAGATGAAAATCTACTGGCCAGGGATTCATTATGAAGACTAATACATATCTGACATGAATTGGTCTCAACTCGTGATTGTGATGATTGTCTTAAAATACATCAAAGGCCTGTGGTAGTTTGTTAAGCACTCATTACGTTAATTTTCATTAGCACCTCCTGCAAAGACTCAAGATATGACTACAAATATAAATTCAGAAGAATTTTATTCTGATAAGATCACTGTTGTAGCACCTTTAGGTCCAAATTTCAAACAGCTCTGTAGAAAACGTAATGATTTACTTTCTAGGTGCTTGTGAAGAACTCTTTTACATACTGTAGGACCTGAAAGGTAAAGTGAAAAGACAGGTGAAAAATAGAAAGCTTTTCAAACCAATTTCTCTTTTGGTGGGTGTGAGTGATTGCAAATTGTACTAATGGGTACTTCTCAGAATTTCCTGTAGTAAAAAAGAAAAATCCTTTGAGCTTAAAAAAGCAAAAGCTTAGAATTTCTCCCAGCTCTGGTCAAAAATTTCATGTCAAAGCCTAATTCTGTGCATTGAGATTATTGCAACTACACTAATGTGTATGACACACGCAAATTTTTAGTTTCTTACCTGCCAATGCTTCTATTAGCTGCAGGTCAGTATGCATTTTATCTTTTATCATTATTATTTTATCTTCTCTATCACATGAAGCAGTCACAAACTATTCAAATTGCTTTTATTTGAAGATCTTTTTATTCAATTTAATTCAATTTACTTAACCTCTATCCATATTTGCTTGAAAGCTGTGACTGTTGGCAGATCCTTAAAAGGTAGACCTTAGAGAATAGTAGCTACAAATTCCAACAAATCTCATAGCAGCACCACATAACTAATGTGAATAAACATGTATATATCAGGCAAAAGACCCACGTCTTTGTCTGTGGTTTCACTGTTGTTGACCTTTTAACACTCCTGCAAATATAGAATTATGCATTATTTTGTACCTCTCAAGAGCAATTGCTGGTTGTTTAAAGAAACCAGTTTCACATTAAATTGTTTTGAAGTGTTATTTTTCAGTCTATTACTCTATAGTTCTTCTTTGTTCAGTTAAAGCTTTTATGTGTTGTGGGTTTTTTTCATGCTACCAGTTTTACAGTTTTAAACGTCACAGTTTTTATTGTTTTCATTAGGTGGTTTTAGTTAGACAATTATTACAGACACTTACATTTAATTTCCAAAGTTATAGTACTTGGAAAAAGAAGCTTGAAAATGCAGCCTTAGTGTACACTTAGGCCCCAGAAAAACAGAAGACTATAAAAGGCACTCAAATGCTTTGTTAGCCGTACTTTTTTTTACTAATTGATTGATTGTGGTTTGATTTTTTGTTTTGTTTTATTTTGGTTTTTCTACAGTAGCTTCAAGATTTTAAGCCACACTCATTTTTCTTGGCTTAGGAAGGACAAGATCACCTGGTGAATTTTGAATTCTTTACGATGGGCCTGTAGATGCTACTCTTCTTATGTGTTTCTGCTTTAAAAGTCTTGTTAAAATCCCCCTGAAATGAATGGAAAGATGGGACAAGCCTTGAGCGCCATGATGGCCTTTAAGTTTGGTAACCTTCTCCAAATCCTGATCCTTCACAGATCTCTGCAGTTGCTCTTAAACAAGCTTGTGCAGGCAAAACATGCAAAAAGTATCAAGCATCTCCAATATTCACAGCAGTATGTAACAACTTTACCCTCAAATATGTATGAGTACTGCCTGCATTTTATAGGTACTTTGGATGTTGGTACCTATAAGCTTCCCTGTACTTTTGTCATCAGAGTTTTTCATGCATTTTCATTTTGTCCTCTGCATTTCATGAGCTTCAGTCTCACTTTCCAGCCTATTGCCATAGGCTACTAGACTGGAACAAAGCTCTGTGTGATGCATAACAAAAGAAGAGAAAATCATGTAAGGAAATTTGGCTATATGCACTGTGATAGGTCTTAATCCTCCAAGCAGTGTAAGTTCTGTAACATTGACCAAGTTACTCAGAGACAGGATGAAAGTGAGATGATACTGATGTTTTCTCTGCCATTAGCTAAAAGAACAAAGGGTCACTGGCAAAGGGCCAAGTGAAGGCATCCTTTCAAAAGAACAGTGTGGTGTCAGCAATAGATATGACCCATCATTCAGAAAAGCAGAAATACCAATAAAAAGCATTCCCTTCTCATAATGAAATTTTTGTGATTACTGCAGGAACTGGAAGATACCGTCTTCTCTCATTTGAGCAAAGTTAGAATAGTGATGCCTGTTACCTTTTTTGTTCTAGACAAAACTCTGCATTTGACTGCAGAGACAGGTAAAGAAATAAAAAATGTAAGAGACCTGAGAGTGAAAAAACAAATAAGACACCAGCTGTGGTTAGGATACTTATTTTCTATACTATGGAGAGCCTTCCCACTTGGTCACACAATGAGCCACATCGAACCAATACACATCTGATCAAGCCATTACAATGCATCTTAAAATTATACACATTAAAAAAAAAAAAAACCACTAATGAAAACAACATGGTGAAAAGATAATGTACAGATATTAGTTTATATAACTGATGAATATCAGGTCAAGTTTAAAAGAAGCCAGGTAGTCCAGCAAGCAGAATAACTGCCAGACCAGAGATATTTTCGGTGTGTGATAGCTGTGCTGCTTAGAAGATTTGTTGGGCAGAATAGGGGGTTTGCACACTGCTAGGGATGTCAGGAAGAATGATTAACAAAATAATCTTATGGTCTCTAGCACACACAATGTTATTTTATGCATGTACATGGTACTGTGCATAGTGAAAACACTGAAGTGGCAAGCTTCCTAAAGGGAGGAAAGATCAACTGATCAATAAGTACATCTCAGCCTGATTGCAGAGTGGCTCTGACAGACTGATTAAAAGCACTGCTATCCAGACACTGTTGCCCAGAAGGATGTTAGCTTGAATATGAACCTTTGAAGATGGGATAAAAAGGCTGTGGAAATGCAAGCAGAAGGGATTATCCTGGAGGGGGGAAAAAAAGCTAGATCTGCTTGTCATGCTGATTAAACTCACAATAATACATATGATTCCAAACCCATAAAAAAGACAATATAGCAGGAACATATGAATGAATAATATAACATGCACAATAGACATCAAAGTTCATTGTTACACCACTATCAATGCAATGCACTGTGAAGCTTCCCCTTCATGCTGCACAGCAGGTATTGTTTTGGAACCACTATCAAGGGCAGCAGATTCAAGGATCATTGCTTTAATGCATCACAAATTGTGTTACAACTTGCAAGTGAAAATAGATTCTTTCTTTGCTTCCACTGTATCCCACAATAGACTGAGTAAGGCAGAACCAGAGAACATCGAACGAATATTAAGCATGTGCCCACAGTGCATTTCTAAGATGATGTAGACAATATACATGTCTCACTGCCACCTGCTGCACAGTTATAATGTTATTCCAGGAACCTTTGTTTCTACTTATGTCCTAGTCACCATTTACTATCAAGGAAAGATGAAGAAAGATTTGTTTAAGAGTTCCATTTCTTCTCCTGTTATGTATGATAACTTCAATTGATAATTCTTCAGATCGTAGTTAAAAATACAAATAAAATATAATCTGTGCTATTTTATGTGTAATACTGAAGGTCTCAATTACAGGTATCTGAGGGGACCTGTTAGGAACTTTTCAATGCAAACAACATTCATTATATTTTGTGTAAGACACATGGCATAAAATACAATTGAAAAGACTATAAATATTTAACAGCTTGCCTTTTTAATTGTTTCTGTCATCATACCTATGATGTAGTGTCGTTTATACTGTGTTCAAACCCATACACTACTCTTTAAATAACCCCTGTAAATAGTGCTTCACTTATATCAAATGTTCATCAGATGTAGACAGGCTATGTAGGGACAAAATTAGAAGGGCCAAAACCCAAGTAGAATTTAACCTGGCTACTGGTGTAAAGGACAACAAAAAAAGTTTTTATAAATACATTGGCAATAAAAGGACTAAGGATAATCTCTGTCCCTTAGTAGATGGAGACAGAAACATAGTGGCAAAGGATGAGGAAAAGATTGATGTACTTAATGCCTTACTTGCGTCAGTCTTTAACAGTAAGACCAATTGTTCCCTGAGTACCCAGCCCCCTGTGATAGTAGACAGCAGCATGAAGCCCCCACAATCCACAGGGAAGTAGTGAGTGGCCTGCTTCAGCCCCTAGACACACGCAAGCCTATAAGGCCAGATGTGATCCATTCAAGGGTACTTGAGGAAGCTGGCAAAAGTGCTTACCAAGCCACTTTCCATCATTTATCAGCAGTCCTGGCTAACCAGGGAGGTCCCAGTTGACTGGAGGTTAGCAAATATGACGCCCATCCACAAGAAGGGCTGGAAGGAGGATCCACAGAACTACAGGCCTGTCAGTCTGACCTCGGTGCCTGAGAGGTTATGGAGTAGATCACACTGAGTGTCATTACACAGCACATGCAGGACTACCAGGTGATTAGGCCCAGCCAGCATGGGTTCATGAAAGGCAGGTCCTGCTTGACTAACCTGATCTCCTTCTATGACCAGGTAACCTGCCTAGTGGATAAGGGAAAAGCTGTGGACATTGTTTACTTGGACTTCAGTAAAGCCTTCAGTATGGTTTCCCACAGCATTGTCCTGGAGAAACTGCTGATGGCTTGGATGGATGTACTCTTCACTGGGTTAAAAACTGTCTGGATGGCTGTGCCCAGAGAGTGGTGGCGAATAGAGTTAAATCCAGTTGGCTGCCAGTTACAGGTGGTGTTCCCCAAGGCTCAGTACTGGGGCCAGTTCTCTTTAATATCTTTACCAATGACCTGGATGAGGGGATCAAGTGCACTCAGAAAGTTTGCAGACAACACCAAGTTAGCAGGAGTGTCGACCTGCTTGGAGGTAGGAGGGGTCTACAGAGACATCTGGATGGGCTGGATCGATGGACTGAAGGCAATGGTATGAAGTTCAACACAGCCAAGTGCTGGGTCCTGCACTTAGGTCATAACAACCCCATGCAGCGTTACAGGCTTGGGGAACAGTGGCTGGAAGCTGCCTGGTGGAGAAGGACCTGAGGAAGGAAGCTGGTTGACAGACACCTGAATATAAGCCAGAAGTGTGCCCAAGTCTCCAAGAAGGCCAATGGCATCCTCGCTTGTATCAGGAATAGTGTGGCCAGCAGGGCTAGGGAAGTGATTGTCCCCCTGTACTTAGCACTGGTAAGGTCTTACCTTGAGTACTGTGTTCACTTTTGTTCCCCTCACTACAAAATAGACATAGAGGTGCTGGATTGTGTCCAGAGAAGGGCAACGAAGCTGGTGAAGGGTCTAGAGCACAAGTCTTACAAAGAGCAGTTGAGGGAACTGAAATATTTAGCCTGGAGATAATGAGGCTGAGAGGAGACCTTATCGCTCTCTACAACTACCTGAAAGCAGGCTGTACAGAGGTGGGGGTCAACCTCTTCTCACTCGTAACAAATGATAGGACAAGAGGAAACAGCCTCAAGTTATGCCAGGGCAGGTTTAGATTGGATATTAGGAAAAAATTCTTCACCAAAAGGTTTGTTAAGCATTTGAACAGGCTGCCCAGGGAAGTGTTGGACTCACTGTACCTGAAGGTATTTAAAAGACGGGTAGACGTGGTCCTTAGGGACATGGTTTAGTGGGGGTTTTGGCAGTGTTAGGCCAATGGTTGGACTTGATGATCTTAAAGGTCCCTTCCAACCAAGACAATTCTATGATTTCATGATCCTGTGATAACACTGCAGTTAATGAAAATTGGTCTTACTGTATATCCATCCATATTCTGCAAATGTTGTTTCACCTTAAGATGGAGAAGGATAGGGAAAAAGCCTTCAATAAGTTTAAAAAAAAAAAAAAAAAAGAAACCAACATTTTTGTATTGAAGCTTTCCATTGAAATTTTTTTGCATTGAACTTTTCCTTGTTTATTTTTAATAAATAAATAAATTAATGCATAGGTTTTAAAAAACAAACCAACAAACAAAATTAGAAATCACTTCCAGAGAAAAATTGAAAATATTTACAAACAAAACTCCTTTTAGACCCTCTCTAATAATAAGGCTTTTATTCTGGCCAGGATTGTTATGTAAATTTTAGCTCGAGATATCTATAACTTTATTAACCACAAAACCCATGTAATTCTAGTCCTTTTGGCAGCTAGATTCAAGATACATCTAGCCTGAGAAATGAACATGTTACAGAGTCATTTAGTAATAGTCACTTATGGTACCAAATCTAAATCAGCACAGCTGTATCAAGAGTGGTACTATATCCCGCTAATACATTTTAGTGGTAGGGAAGCTGACTGTATATTTGCACTGATTTCCTGTTTTGAGCCACATTGTACTTCAGGTGCTAGCGTAGAGACCTCTATCACCAAACTCTTTTGAGTAATATGGACATATTCCAGACAGGAACTGATAGAAAATTTTGTAAAGCAGCTTTACAAAAACTTTAATGGGATTCAGACTTGTACCTGTATCACACTTTTAGTCACAAAGGATAACATTCTCTGAAGGAGGAATACCAGACAGCAGCACTGACAGCAGCACTGTCTTCACACTCTAATGCTTGAAATTAATTATGAGTACTTGATAAACCACTTTGCTACAAGACTATGACAAATACACCCATACAAGGGCTTGGATATAACCCATGTAAAGGACAGAAAAAAATACTTTAATATGTGGATGAGAAGTACTGAGCAGGAAACAAATGTTAATGTCAGAAATATACATCACCTTCATTTTGAAGCCATTGGAAATTTAATTCACATTACACAATAAACAAAGTCCTTGCATCGAAGGAATATTTCCTAAGAAAGGTGTCCAAAGGTATGGTTATTGCTTCCTTTCCAAAGGAAGATATAGGAAATGTTCTAATGAAAACACAAAAAGAAACTCGTACTTGTTTACTGTTCCTGACAGAACTTCATCTCAGCTGCAAAGATTCTTTGAATCATCTAGAGCTAATCACATTGTAGTTAAAGCAGTCTGAAGAGAGATATCTTACAAAAGACAAGATGGCTATATGATTGTAAGAAAATTAGAGAGACTCAGAAGAGAAGACTTAAGAAGTAAAATATTATTAAGTGGTGACAAATTAATATTTCATTGTGTGCATGTATATTACTAAATTAAAAATAAATTATCCAACAGATATATTATATTATTATATGAGATTAATAAAGCCATGTGCATTTCAGTAATCTGATGAACACTTGACTTTATTAATTTTGATTCTATTAAGGAACTCAGTTAATTTTATGCCTATTTTTCCTCTATATAAATCTATGGCACTCTTTTTCTCATTCTTAGTTAAACCAAACCTGAGCGAATTTAACCGCAAACTAGAGCACTGTAAATTGTCCATAGCTAGAAAATTGTAGGTTCTATAAGAGAAGTTAATTAAAATGTCTCATCCAGTCTTACACAAAGCTTTTGCCATAAATACTAAGGCATATTTGCTTCTTTGTATATTGATACTCACTCACATACCTGCATAAAGATTATTTTCAAACAGTTCATACTGCAAGTGGAACAATATGGTGCTGGTGTTTAATTATTGTTTCCAAAGCCAAAGTCCTTAGTGTTGTTAAGTAAAACTGACTTCTTACTGTAAAGATTTATATTAGATCAGGATTTCACAGAACATCTTTATCAGACCATTTATATTAAAATGAATCACATGAAAATACTTTTGCTTTGTCTTTAACAGAATCTTGCTGTCAAAGGTTATTATCTATTTTTTAATGTTGAGCAAAAATGAGGGTAGGAAGGAGAAGGAAAAGCAATGCATTGGCAACAACTGAACTCCCATAAATGGAAGTGAAGACCTTTTGATCTGAATGCATGAAGTGGGGAGAAGACAGAAAAACCTCCAGATGTAGGCAATCACAGGCAATGGCAAAAAAAACAAACAAACAAAAAACCCAAGAGCTGAGCTCTATCCATGGGGAGCCGAGCTCTTAAGGAACTAACAGCAATTTTACCAGCCATTCTTTCACACCTGAGTAAGCCACCCATAACCAAAGGATGGGAAACGTTCTTATCCAGTCCTGATGATGATTCAAACTGATCTATGCAATGATGGCCTAAATGATCCTTTGTCCTTTTATAGTAAAGCTTTGATGTAGCAGAAAATCTTTAATTTGATGAAAAACAATTAAATTTTCCGAGGCAGAGGAGGAAATCTGTGCCCAAAAAGTAATTATGATGACACCAGCAAGAAAAAATACATATCTTTTCTGGTTTTAAATATAAATACATGGGGGGTGTTGGTTTGTTTGTTTTACCCATAAAAATACAGTTATTGTGGTAGCTTTAGCTAACAACCAAACTCCCACCCAGGCACTCAGTCACTACACAGACACACACACACACACAGAGTGTGATGGGGAGCAATATAAGAAAAAATGAAATAAGAATATTCGTGTGTCAATATAAAGACAGGCAGATAACTTGCCAATTACTGTTAGAAGCAAAACAGATTCAACTTGGGGAAAAATAATTTATTGTCAGTTAAAACAGATCTGGGTAGCGGAAAACAGAAAGACAAATGTTAAAATAACTTTCCTTTTTCCTTTCCCAGGCTCATGGTCATTCTGTCACTCCAAACACCGCTATCATCCCACCTTTTCAAAACTACACACCTCACACTTTTCCTCTGCTCCAGCATGGGCTCTTTGTGGTCTGCAGTTCGTTCAGGAATATCCACCTGCAGCAGTGTGGGTCTTCCACAGGCTGCTGTGTGGAGATCTGCTCCACCATGGAGCACCTCCTCCCATGGCAGGGATGTTGGAACTCGATGATCTTCAAGGTCCTTTCCAACCTAAACCATTCTATGATTCTATGATAATTACTCCTGGCGTTCCTGCTGCTCTTTCTCACTCTTTTTTCCCCCTCTTCTCTCTGTGCCCTTTTTTTTGCCTTTTTTAAAATATGTTTTCATAGAGGCACCACCAGCTTCGCTGATGGGCTCAGCTTTGGCTTCAGGGAACCAGCTGTGTCCAGCACAGAGCAGCCCCTGGTCACCCCTGCAGGACCCTCTGGCTACTAATACCTTGCCATCGACACCCAGAACAAATACAATCAATCATTTTTACTGGAATGTTGCAAATTATTATTTCTCTGGAAGTATCAATCTCATAAAAAAATGTCTGAAATTGTAGCAGCTAACATAACCCCCTCAGCAAGTCAAAGTTAAGAAACTAAAGTGTCTGAAACTTCAGCAAGATAAAGGCACAAATATTGCTTCAATAAAGGCTAAGGAGAAACATATATTAGTTTTACGTCTGTATTTCTGCAGGTGAAGTAAAGCTGTTTTCATGCTATATAAATGTGTATTGAGATGTTAAAGATTCTGCCACTGATGTTTTTAAACACTAAGTTTGCATAAAGTTTTAATAATTTATTTTATAGAATCTACAACATCCTTAAAAGTATTTATCTGTTCACCAGATGACCCTAATGTTACGGGTAAGTGAGATACCAACCTGATGTTACAGGTAAGCGAGCTACCAAAACCACGGCAGTCTGCAGTGGACCCACAGCCAGACAACCAAAAACTCCCCCACGAGCATGCACAGGAGGGAGGGGACCAAATAATGCAGAAGAATGAAATCTTGCAATGGCAAGGACAAGCAGGAGGAAGACACTTCCCTGAAGCCTGTGGTGTCCTTGCAGAACCCCCTCATCACACTGCAAATTGAAGAGGAAAGACCAGCCACATCAGGAGAGATGCTTGAGCTGAGTAAGGCAGCCTGATCTGCCCTCTGTATAAACAACCAGTGCAACTAAGAAAAAGCGATGGGTGATAGTAGTAGGTTATTCAATTCTGAAAAGTATAGAGGCACTCATTTGCTGACCTGATGCACCACAGAGTGGTGTGCTGCTTACCGGGGGCTCGTATCAGGGATGTCACCAAGAGATTACCAAGCCTCGTACAGTCCACTGACTATTATCCGCTGCTGGTTGTTGCTTTTGTTGTTTGTTTTTTTTTTTTTCATTTGGGCACAAGTAATATAGCCAGGAGCAGTCTGAGGAGTATCAAGAAGGATTATAGAGCCTTGGGAGCAGCCATGAAAGAGCCTGGAGTGCAGATAGTTTTTTCACCAATCCTCCCAGTGAAAGGGAAGGGTTTTGAAAGGGCAAATCGATTCTGGCAAGTCAACAAATGTTTACAGGACTGGTGCCACAGGGGTCCAACTGCTTAGGCCCTGGGACTCACTTTGAGAAACCTCATCTACTGGGCGCTGATGGGGTTCATCTGTCAGATGGAGAAGAGCATCTTCACTCATAGCCTGACAAGCTAGTGAAGTGGGTTTTAAACTAGAGTTGCCGGCAGAGGGGAACCTCAATCCATCCCACTCCTACCAGTTTGATGTCAGTGACAGCAATAGATGCCCAGAACCTGGACAAGGACTACAGAGCAGCAGCAGAGCACCTGGAGTGCAGCACGAACGTGCTGCAGTCACTCCAGCCAGTACGTTAGCTTAACTGGGGGCCCGACTTTAATGCCTCTATGCAAACACATGTAGCTAGAGGAACAAACAGGATGAGTTAAAGCCATGCACACACCTGCAGGGGTATGACCTTATTGGCATTATGGAGATGTGGTAGGACGGTTCCTACAACTGGAGTGTTGGAATGGAAGGATACAGGCTATTCAGGAAGGACAGGCAGGGGAGACAAAGAGCAGGTGTTGCCCCCTATGTCAATGACTAGCTGGAGTTCCCAGAGCTCCACCTGGGAATGGATGAGGAGCTGACTGAGAGCTTATGGGTCAGGATTAAAGGCAGGGCAGGGACAGGTGGCGTTACAGTGGGGGTCTGCTACAGGCCACCTGACTAGGAACACTGAGGGGATGAGGCTCTCCCTAGACAGATAGGAACAGGATCATATTGACAAGCCCTGGTCTGATTAGAATCAGAAATAAAATACTAGAGCTGTGTGTATTTGTTCGGTTTAGTATTGGAATTTTCTTCAGTAATAGATCACTTAGCTAAATATTGTGCATCAGTCATTATGGAAACACAATTTAAACTATATTGTTAAGTAATGATTTTAAAGGTCTACTGTGATTATTTGCATTATATTTGACATTGGAAGATTGCAGTATTTTTGACCTCAACAGGAAGGTCTGATATATTGTACAAATCAACAGTAGAAGTGCTTGTACAGAAAGGTCCTAATTTCTCCAAGATTTCAGTCTGGAGTTACAGCCATGCTAGAAGATATTACATGATCCCATCTCACGTAGGCAGGATTGCACAGTAGTAACCTTTGGCTGACACTGACATATTAAGGATCAGCAGCCATATAATTTTGCAGTTTTGGTTTCAGCGCAATATTTAATTTATCTAATTAAAACATTGTCTTCTGCTTTGTGGTTGCCATGTGGCACAGAGTAAATGTTAGGTGAGACAACAGGAGAGTAAAGAAGAGGTGTTGAAGTTAGAAATCTCCTTCGGTGCTGAATTGCTGAAATAACATTGGAAACATATAACTAGTGGTTTTGTTCACAGCTGGGACCAATAAAAGTCTGTGAAGAATTTCTGTAAATTATACTGTCCTGTGGGGGGCCAAGGAAATGTTGTTTCTCATTTAAAATAAATAGTGCCTCCTACTAACTTATTCCTAATCATGCAAACAACAAAGGAATTAAGTAGGCCATTTCCATACATATGACTGTTTCTTTTATGAAATGTAGTTCACCAGAAATTCAAAGCTAATTGATTTAGAGGAATTCATGTTTGTAAATTTTTTCAATGTTTTAACAAAATCTAATGATTTTGTTTTATGCAATTCTATTTCTTATTGTAGCATTTAAAAATGACAACATTGAGCACTTTATGTGTGTTCTGTTTACATTGCAAAGCAATGGGGTTTGCCTATAAAAGAAGATAAATTGTTTTCTCAAATCCACAGATCACAGTATATACACCAATGACATCGTTCACAGAATAGAAGCAATGTCACAATTTTCTGCAAAACCAACTGGTTTTGTCTTGTACTTCAAAATTTGTATAAGTAGCTCTAAATTAAGAATATTTGCTTTAAATTTAGTAGTCTGCATGAAAAAAAAATGAGAAAGACTGTTTTAAAGTTGCTCCAAAACTTTCCTTAAGAAAAGTGTGTTTGTTGCTTTTTTTCATCGCATATGAACAAAAGTATTCAAATTAAATGTGTCCTAAAACTGTGCATAGGGAAACTCTTTTGTATATTTCATCCTAATACTTACAACATAATCATCTTTCTTAGAAACTCATGATTTCCCCTGTGTGGTGATGCAACACCCCACACACACTTTGGCCAGTCAGTGCTTGCTGTGATTCTTCATCCCAGGGCTGCACACCAACCTAGGAGGTGTCAGGCATGAATTGTGAAAGATAAAGAACCAGACTATTAAGGCACTCCCTTAAAGCTCCCGGCTCCTGCTTCCCCTATCACTTGGGACTATCATTCCCTGACAACCTAGTACGTCTGTACCTGGATCATGGCCCAAAGGGAGATGATACCAGAACTTGCAGACCTAGCAAGTTCTGAACTTGAACAACTGGTGTAAATTACTGGAATATTCCATCATCCGAGTTGGGCTGGAATGGAAAAGTACCTGATGACGGTCAATTATCTTGGACCTTGGAAGTAGTGAGTCTAGCAAGATCCTTTGAGCTGCCCTAGATTGTCTCAGGCTGTGGCCAGCATCGCCCCTGAGTCAGGACGATGCTTGGGCAAACACCTCGAGAACTGAAAGGCCAAAGCGAGTCAACTCCCCATCAAGTCCCTGTTATCGCCCCTTGAGGAATGCCAATGCATTGTGATTACTTGCTCTAAACTTAAAGAGGGAAATTTTAACTATAGGTTAGCCTCGCTTTCTTCCACCTTTCTATACAGACTTTAGTTCTTACAAGTGTGGATGTTTTTTTTATATTTTACTGGATCCAAATATTTTTCCATGCACATGTAAAATGGGGACCCATTGACTCAATGGAGTCATTGTGAAGTCCCATTGTGAAGGGACCTTTAGTCATAATAGTTAAAATCTCGAGTGTAGGAGTGTGTGTGACCCCTCAAGTGTTGTATGTTTGTGTGTTCACACATATATATGTATATGTATTGATTTAGGATGTCTTATGGTAAGTTAGTGTGAAACTTGCCATCTTCGAATCTGTAATTAAGTCACTGTTCAATTATTTTGTTAAATCACTTTGTGAATCCTTAAATCGATTAATGATTAAGTGCTACTAAACTTAACTCGATCTACCTCAAATCATTAAGTAATTTTAAATTGCTACTAAATCATAACAGTGTCAAATATTTTCATTCATGACACCCTGATAGTTAAGGACATCTGAAAAAGTGTTTATTTAATTCCATCTGCTCATCCAACCACTGAAATACTGAGAAAACACAGAATGCAAAAAATTCCTTTGTCCATTTTTACATTAGATAATCCAATTTTTATTCTTTGCTTTAATGCCATTTAGGATCAAAGGTGCCTAAACCACTATACGACATTCCCTTTCCATTATATAGTAATTTCTTAAGAAAAACAAGGAGAAATCTCAGGTTCTGGGATTTTCATAGAGTAAAACATTCCTTATCATGGTAGTTATGACATGTATTAGATGGGATCAAGAGTGCATTGCTCAGCTTATTCAATAATAGCAATGCTTACTATTAGAATGAGACTTTACCACTCACACTTATTCAAATTACGTCGCAGATACCCAGCAATACATCTCAAAGCCTTAAACAGTATATACAATCTTTAGAAGTGGGCACTAAAAATACTTTACTACTATTTCAGCAGTTTCATTGATATGATGCATAGGCCTATGAATGAAGGCAGGTTATGAAGAGCATATACATGGGTTTGTAACTTTTAATTTAAAAGCAATCCTTGTGCAAAGCTTCAACTAAGCTGCAGTGATTCCTAATTATACAAGGCTGAGTTGCAGGTATTGTGATGCTTCACTAGCCACTTCATTTGAAGCTTGCAGATACAAGGATGAATCATATCAGAAAAGCAGTAGATGTCCTTAGAAATAATTAGGTGCTTTGAGGAACACTAGGACAGTCCAAGCTGTCATGTGCTTCACAGTGAAGTAGGTACTAGCTATACTTCACAAAACTAGAGCAACATTAAATACAGGATAAGAATACAGTGGTGTAAGTATTTACAAATATTTTCTCCTAGCTCCAGGCTTCATTTCTGTCTCTCTATTGCTCCCTGCATAGTGGCTATACAATTATGTGTGTTGCCCTATGATATAAAAAATTAAAATCCAGGCAAACTTAATAAATTCTGTGCCACACAGTTTCTCAGTTGGACCTTACAGTGATGCTGTTCACTGTGCAAATGAATAAATGATTCTGACAGCACGATACAAGTATGGGGACAGTACTCTCTAAACTGGCTTAAGTGCAACAGTTGTTCCTATATTACTGTTACATTATGTAAAGCTACATACTTAACAAAGTCTATGCAAGCTCTTTGCAGTGACAAGCAGGTCTTTTTCCATGATAACTTAACTTATTTTCTAAACTATACCACTTAATTCAACCTTTTCCTTTGTACGTGCATTACTTTTCACTTACAAGAGATGAATAATATGCTTGGCAGACTTAAACAAAAATGAAATAAATTTGTTTAGGAAAAAAAACCCCAAACATTAAAACCCAGAAGTTTGATTATACAAAAATAAATTAAATAAGACTTACAGAAAGCATAACATCTTAAAAATCTATTTTGAACAGAGCATACAGGTACACAGCAGAATTTGTCCCTACTCACCTAACCTTAGACAGTTATATCTTGAATCCAAGTCTAATCAGCAGAGACTTGAATTAAAAGAAGAGAAATTTCATCAGAAATTGTAAACAAACAAAAATTCCATTAGTACCTTAGACTATAAACACATCTACATAATATATGGTACCAGGTATTGGGTAGGATTGTTAAGTCTTTGAAGGGATTATCCTATTTCTCCTTATGATAGTGTTAAATGTATCTCAGATGGGATTTTTTGTTTTGGTTTGGTTTGGGGGTTTATTTTGGTTTTGTTTTTTTTTTTTGTTTGTGGGGTTTTTAAGCAACACAAAGTATTTTCTGAACTAAAAAAGCAAGAGATGTGAAAGGAAACAAATTATGAAAATACCAGTAGAAATTGCAGGGAACTGATAAGCAAAAGAAGGCACATAAAAGGGGCAATAAACAGAAAACAACACAAGAAAGGGAAAAGGGGGCAAAGACAAGAGCAGGGAGGAGGGGGAAGTAAAAGAGTAAAAAGGAGTTTAGTGGTAAAGGCTAACAAACAACTCCTAATGGCAGACAGGAATATGACAGGGCTATGACACATTAAAGACCAAGGAGGATCATTTCTTAGGCAGCTTGGTCATTAATTGCCTGTTTTTCATCCTGTTGTTTGACTATAAGCCTCTTATAGAATGAAAAATATTCTTTAAAGTTTTGGTGCTAAAAAAAAAAAAAAAAAAAAAAAAGAGTAAGTATATAACTGGAGTCAGAAAAGTCTTCTGGAGTCTCCTGTAATGATGTAATTTGTCCAGAGGTTACCCAGGTCCAACATCCTCCCCTACTTGCCCCATACCCGAGGTTCTATCCTATATAACAGCCAAATGAATTCAGTTATGCAGCCTGAAATTCACAGGGCCAGAGCTGAGATTTTATTCCCAGGGTGTTCATTTTAATGATGATGCAGAAGTACTCCTGGTATTTGCACTGATTCTATGTTGAGGGAAAAATAAAATAAATCAAAAAAGAGATTAAGATTTCTTAAAAACAATGAGAAAGAAAATGAAGAAAAGAATAGGGGTGAGAAAACAGTAAGTTTTTTAATCTCTGCATCTCTGCATTCCTTCTCTCCTTTTTCTGTCTCACAATAAGGATAAATTAGTAGAGAATTAATTAAAAGAAGAAATAAATTTGAAGAGATATGAGAAAAAAATAAATGACGCAAACAAAAATATACAAATGAAATAAAATGGCAGGAAAATAAAGGAACAACATATAATAGAAGAATTGAATGAGAT
Organism: Charadrius vociferus; assembly: GCF_000708025.1. Classification (NCBI taxonomy): domain Eukaryota; kingdom Metazoa; phylum Chordata; class Aves; order Charadriiformes; family Charadriidae; genus Charadrius; species Charadrius vociferus. Next base: position 718,829 of record NW_009648536.1, read on the forward strand.
ATTAAAATAACAAAATGAGGAAAAACAAAGCAATAAAAGCAACACTGTTTGAAATAGGCTTCTATTGCCTGAAAGTCCATGCATATCTTCAAAGACAATGCAATTATGTCACTGAAGAGGTAGAGCTAAATTTTGGAGAACGATGAGAAAGTATATTGTTTGCATGGAAGAGACATTTGTTTATCAAAAAAAGAAAAGTGACTAGAATAAATTCATGGGCATTTTCCTCAACCATCACCATTCTATCCCTGCAACAGTGCCACTGACCTTTCCAAGGACAGAGTTCACTATTTGGGAGCACATATTATTCCCTAGATTTTCCATATCTCGTCTCCTAGTTGGTGGATTTTGAGTGTGTTAGAGAAGATACTGTAACTGTTTTCACTTCAAACAACAGTTTCTATATCTAGTGTCTCTTCTAAGCCTATTTCTTTAAAGATATCAATTTATACATTTATTTGGCCTATGATTAAAAGCTTCTTTTTTTTTTCCTTTAAATAATACTTTTAGGAAATTATTTTCAGCCAGTCAATATTTGCCTCTACTTATGTATAGGAATTTGGTGTTTGTTGACCTTTCTCTGACAGAAAAGACCCCTCAAAAGATTCTCTCTTCTTTCTTTTTTTCTTCCCTTGCTAATTTGTTTTCCTGTTTTGAACACAAGACAGCAGCAAACCCCTCATAGATACTTATACCCACCAGCCAGAGCCTATGACCTCACCTAGGTCTTTTATTACTTTCCACTAAGATTTATTTTCAAGAAAGCTAAACTCTGGCAACTTGCATGTCTTAAGTGAAACTTACTATGTTGTTTTCAAACACATTCCTCAAAGTAAAACAATCTGAAGCAGAAAAATGAATTTGCAGCTTGTAAAAAGTTGGCATTTGGCTGCAAAACTGCAACAGAACAGGATTTACATGAATTACCCACACCACTTTCTCTTTCCTTTGCTTTGTTTGAATTATTATTGGGTTTCTCAATATGTTTCCCTGTTGTGGTAAGATGACTGCAACTTTTGTAAGGCAAGCACTAGCCTACTCTGCTTCATCTTTTGAAAACTTGATCAGATTAACATTTTCGAGCACGTCTTCAGGGAGCTCTCAAACAAATCTTTGGAGAACTAATGTCCAATCTTTTCCAACTTCCTAACTGTGATTAAACTCTGTGGCACTTATGACATCGCTGTTTTTTAAACCAAGGTTTTGGATGACAAAAAAAAAAAAAAGCGTTTGTAGAAAAGCTAAAAATTTGAAATTAATATTGGAAATAAAGAAAGATGATCATTAGAAAAAGAATTCTGGTGAAATGATAGCATAAATTTATGAATCTGAAAAACCTACTTCTTTTACCAAGGGAAGCTCAGTATAATTAGCAGAGCAGAGAAAAACTGGTTATGGTTCAAATTTCATATCTTTACTTCACAAGATTCTTAAGATATTGGAAAGCTGATATGATTAAAATCTGTAGACTTAAGTCACACCAAAAATACTTCTCCAGTTAAGATTCAGTTTAAGGTTTGAACTGATTATAGCAATTCTGATTGAAATACCACATCAGTCATCAAGTTACTACTATTTTAATATATATTCCAACAAACATTACGAAAGAAACCTAAAATCACAAGGCCAAAATGAGAGTTAATAACTTGAGATATAAATTTTACTAGCATTTAGTAAGCTTTTATATTTCATATTCAGTTTTAGACTAGAACATTCACTTCATAATTTTAAAGTATGTTTTTACATCTGAAAGCACAATAAAAACCTACAGATACTAGTCTGGACTAGGTAACTCATTTTAATTTTCTCTACACTAAAAATTGCGGTCGGTAAATTTCTGTAGCTTGGTGTTTCATTCCACACAAGTGAAAATACCAGTTCTATGTCAATGGTACTTTTGATTTTTGAGAAATATTATGAGTGAGATTTGAGAACTAGAAAAGAAAGTACATGTATATCATTCAAAGTAGACAGTAATTAATCTATAAATCTAAATAATAAATAAATATTAATGTATTACACTTCCCTGTTATTTTTACTTTAAATACTCCGCAAAATTTCAGTATTTTCTGATTGCAATGGATATCCGTATACTGCTTATTTACAGAAGTCCCCTGAAGTATACAATTCCATATCCATGAAGAATACTTCTTGTCCAAATCCACTTTTATACATACTTACATACTTACAACTTCCTGCAAATAAATTACCAGCCTTACTGATAATATTGTTTTGAATATTCACTTCCTTGTCCATATATACATATTTCCTTGTGAATCCTTCAATTAAAACTTAGCATATAAATGTATGAAAAGCCTAGTTTTAAAAACCGCTGATCACCCAGATGTTCTTATTTATTTCACTAAGAATTTTTTGGTTCGTCATTTTTCTAAAAGCAACAAGATGGAAAAAATAATTATAGAAAAGACTTTTCCTTTCAAAAAGTGATTAATATTAGTTGCATAGGCTTTAAAATTGATGAGGGAAAATTGATGAGGTCAGGATACCTTCTGGAAATGAATGCCACATCTATTCCTACACTTTAAAATTTAATGTATTTTCCAGCTCTATTCTTTTTCTCACTCTTAGAATCACTAATTCAAACTGAGGTCCATAAATTATGCTGATTATCTTTTCTATATTTCCTTTTGGAGTTATGGATTCCTTCTTTCTTACATACATGTCTCACTGAGAAACCCCATACGCAGATAGCTACAGAGAAGAACCTTTCTTCTTATGCGTTCATGGAATGAGTTGAGTTAATTCATTCTGGAGGAAGAGGGAGTTACTGGGCAATAGTTTTGTCCTTTACAAATAGATGCAAAGCCTGATGATGTCTCTATCTAAATGTACTTGACATTGCCAGTCAGTTCTGAAAATTCAAATACTGAATTATATAGGTGAGTTCTTTAACTTCAAATGTTCAAAATGCTTTAAAAGTCTACTTGCTGCAAGTGATTTCCTCAAAAATAAAACACATTAAGTTATTTAACATTAAAAAGATCAATAAAATAACATAAAAATAATGACTTACTGTTGTTCTCACAGGTGTTCAGAATGTACTCCAAGTAAATACATATATATAAAGCTTCTCTTAATGTCATAGTAAAATTACAGCATGCTCATTTAAACAAACACTTGTACAAAACTAACTTCTGTTTCCTACAACTTGCACTTAAACAACAGATAACATGAAAATTAAGAAAAATCTCAATTTTTGGAAAAATGGCTTTCAGCTTATTGTGTGTTATGCTGGAGGGAAGGAGACAGCCTGTTTATATTAGTAATAACAACCAAAACGCTTGGAAAATATAGATGGCCTCTTCAGGTGTCAAATCAGGCATTATGACCTTTTTGAATTCTTTGGCTTGTGAGTTAAAGGTGTTGTTACTTTTAAAGAAAAAAAGCACTTTAACATATGAAATATAGACCAAGAAATGGATTAAAACTTAGATTCTGAGACCAATGAGTCTTGGAAGACCCAAACCCAGCAATCAGCCTCTATTCAGTCAAAGTACTTTTGTTTAGGAAGAAAGTTAATCATATATTCCAAGTCACAAAATAACGTAGCTGCAGTTAAATGGAGGGAGGTAGAAGTTTGTTGCAGTGGAAAACAAAGAGCTTGGGAGACAAGAACAAAAGAGCAGCTGGTTCCAAAAGGACAGGGAAAATTATCAAATCGGGAATCAAAGTCAGAAATAGAATATACAGATAATTGTGAAAAGTGGGGAATGTGCACATATAGAGGAAATACATGAGCAGGAAGGGGGTTTTACATCAACCTAGAAAAACAAGTGACTGGGTAAAATCAGCATGACTGTCACCAGAGCAGACTCAGAGCCAACCAGGTGTCTTCAAGAATCAACCACACATTACTTAAATTCATCATGGTAGAGTACGAAATAATGGCTACAGAGAAATTAATGCTCTGGGAATGTCTCCTTTGGATAGATCTAGCTTCTCACGTGGAAGAACAAATGCTAGAGATTTGGAACTGGTTAAGAATTTCCTAATGTAGAGTTAAATCTTGCCTGCAAGAAGGCTAGTGTAATAAGATCCTTACTCAATTTCTTTAAAAATTCATTTCTCTAAAAATTCATTTCTCTACTGGAGACTAATCTTTTGGGCAGATGGAATACTGTGATACTACGTGCTCTTCACCAAATGTTAGCAGTTTATCTATAACTTTAGGTAAAACTTTTACTTCTGCCACCACAAAGTCATAGTCATTTTGTTAATGCTTCAGAGAGACCATGCCACGTTCCTATCACACATGCCATGGTATTGCTTAATTTTGGGGTCCTGTGAGGTGTATATAGTTACTGTCAATTTTCTCATATCTCATTTCACCCAATGCTGTTGCATCTATGGGAGTTTTCCCATAATAGGTCACTTGGTGTGTACATCATTACCATCTATTACAAAACACATTAGATTTTGTAGCAGTGCTAACTGTGTAATTCACAGACACATGCCTCTCTCCCTGATGGGTCTTAAATGTAGAACAAACAAAGCTTGGGGGAAAAAATAAAAATAATAATTAAAAAAAGAACCCACAGAAATAAAATTATTAGTGACTGCTCAGTCAAATTCTGTTCTCAGTTACGCAGTTATCTTGTATAATTAGTTATATGGTAGATGGAGATGCTGACTCCTTGGATACTATTCTGATTGTGGTTATTATATGATGCTTACCATTGGCTGTAATTTTCAGAGACAAACTGCATTTTTAAAATCCTACTTTTCATACCAAAGCTTCATCAAACAGTAGTATTTTTAGATGACATAAAGTACTACAATATTTGTATCAGATTGTGTGACCTTAAAATAGGAGAGGATTTCACTGAAACCTATATGGGAATTATTTGAATAAATTCCACCACTGTTTTCCTTATGAACTTCCTAAAGTATTAAAAAGAGAAGACAGAAATGAGTTTTGCAGAATTCTGTAGTCCCAGGGTAGAGTGTAATTATTCCAGCACATGATTCCTCTCTGAAATAAGACAAGGACAGTGAAAAAACTCAACCGAGATTAAAATTAAAGAAAGAAAAAAAGAGGATATTTGAAAATTATAATGAAGAAACTATTATATTAATGTGTAATATTTATTACTTGCCAAATATTTTGTTTATTATTTAGCCACATTTTTGTTCAGAGGTATATACCAATGAAAGAAGTTTCATAAGAAGTAACAAATACACTAAATTATCAGGAAAATTAATGAGAAGGGGAAATTATGAATGTTTTACTGTTTATAAAGAGGAAAAATCAAGACAGGCATATGATTCCAATAGCTTGCCCATACTTGAATTAAATTTGCTACATATTCTGCCCTGAATTACCCACAAGGATAGGAAATCCTCAGGGTGTTTAGATGTGTTCAGCTGCAGCTATAGTTTGAGATTTGCCGGGGAAACCTTATTTTCAGAAAAGATACAGAAATCGTTGCTGTTGTAAGTGCTGCCTATCTTCAGTACAGGGTAAAATGTTAGTCAAAAGCATAAAAAAGCCATAATACAAGCCATGATTGTGCTAAATGGTCTCTCACTGCTACACACTAATATAAAACATCTGTAATATGCGTACAGCTGAGGAGTAAAAATATTTTGCAGTAAATTTCCTCACACATTATGAAGAAATATATTGCTATCACCCATTGAGACAAAAAGGCCAACACAATCCATAATGATATAATTCCACCTCAGCAAAAGGGATATTTAGGTATTTTATCTTTCAGTTATTCAATTTAAAGAGCCATAATCATAATTTGTAAGAATCATTTGTTTTATGCATTTTCTTCCATGATATTTTATAAAAAACACTTTCAGTAAATTCACAGTTCTACCCCACAAATCACAGACCAAATTATCCAAACCATTTCCTTTGAATCAGGTATTAATAGCCTAGGCTTCAATCTCACACAGTTTTCCTTGTATGCCTAAATTTATAAATGAAAATAGATCACTTGAGTATGTAGTACACAAAGGTGAGAGTTTGTGGACGTTTTAAACACTGACATACTTAGCAATATAAACTACTGCAACAGAACAATAAAAGATAAAAACTATATATTCCAGTTTTTCTTCAGTTTTGGAGGAATTTGGCTATTAACCTAGTTCTCCCAATAAACCTGTTTCAGCTTAAAAAAAAAAAGTGTTTTATACTTTTCTCTACTAAGTCATTTTGGAATTTGGATTTGTTAGTATGAACCCAAACGTTTTACGGAAGGGTCCATGGAAGTTAAAAAATGTTGTGGGAAACATGCAGCTTATGACTTTTCCAGTTCATCCTCCCCAGAGCAGGTGTAAAGTTTGTGATCAAGCCGCGCTCTTCTGTGCAAATGGAAGATTCACACTCACCCTTCCACAAAATAACTCATTCCTTCTGTTTTGCAGGGCCACCCTGCACGAGCCACCCACAGCTTGCCAGCCCCAAAAGCAAGCAAGCAGCTATCTCTTCTACATTATAGAACATGTCCAAATCCATGCTCACATGGGTTTGCAATGATTTGCAAGAATGACACCTAACAAAACAAGAACATGTTTATTTATGTGAAAGATCTTTTGAGTTTTATGTTCCAAAAACTATTTGCAAATTATGAAGAAAATTATTATGTGGTTTAAACTTTATATATAAGAAAAGCTGTTCCAGGACACAGCACTTCCACATTGTTCAGATAGAACAATGAGACGTAAGTCAAAGACAGTAATAAATGCAAGAGCTGGAGATGGAGATTTGTAATGAACCTAAGAACTGGAATCTGCACCCATTTCCCTCATTAAATACTTAATAAGTATGAGTAGAAAATGCAAATGTTGATATACATGGCATATTTTTCTAGCAACTGTGTGAGAGAATGTAAATTTTAAATTACTTCTTCAAAATAAGGTCTGACTCTTTCTCCACAGTTCATTGCAAGCTCAGGAACAATTTCCTACCAAGTTACACATAGTGCAAATCAAGTATCAGATACTATTTAAAATCTTATTCATATACTTGAACACATATATTGACAGGTAGGCCACCACACTGTGTGGAACATGATAATCATTATTATTACAATTCTAAATCTGTCTCTTATCTGATGTGTCTTTGGCTACTAATTAATAAAAAAATAATTGGATTTTCCAATTAAACAGCTTTGTGTCAGAAAATGCTAATTAATTGAAACTAAAAGCTTTTGTAAGAAAGTAGAATTTTTCACCATGCCAACATTGGAAAAGAAATCTCAGTTGTCAAGCAACTGTCCTGCAGATAAAACACTTGCTACTCTGGCATAAGTGTTTGTGACGCAAGTGCTGAAGTCTAACATTGAAGAGGTTGAAGAAAAGATATGTAAACTGGGGAAATATGGGAGTTCCTACTACCACCAGACATAAATATTTAGATTTTTTTTTTTTTTCTTTCGGTCTTGTTTGAGCTCAGTAGTGACCTTGGAACAGTTTATGCTTCATCACGTATTAGGCAGAATCAGTAAACAAGATCAGCAATTAGAGGGCAAAACAAGCTCAACAGAAAATATCAGCTAAGCAACAGTGGTAATAAATAAAGAATTAAAAGCTACAGTTTTTTGATTGTCTTAAACTGCAGCAAGAGCTTGTGCAAAGGAAACTTCTAAAAGTCCAATAATCCAAATGCAGAAAGATCATTTTACCAAAAGAAACACTTGTCAATAGGGAAGTTTTTCGGTACTTACAGTATTAGTTCTACAGATCACAGTCAAGTTCTGTTAAATACACCTTTGCCTTGACAGGTGGCCCATAGCTTCAGCTCTCTTGAAACTGAAATGCTTTTTGTCAGTACATGACCAGCACGGAAGGATGTGTGTCCTGTGCCAGCAGCTTCAAGTACCTGATGGTTAAGCAGTTTCCCTGAGACAGGTCCTTGTTTTCCATTCTCTTCCAGCTTCTTAAACACAGGAAGGATATGTATAATTAATCTCTCTGATTGATTAGCTAATCAATTATTTCCACAGAGTGCAACAACTCCAAAATACTACATGCCACTAAATAGCCATGGACTAGGAACTGAAACAAAAAGTTATGCACCTGCTCTGAATTTAGTCTTCTTTCTTCCAAAATCTTCTGCTCAAATATGCCCATCAATATGTTTAGAATCCTTCAGCTGGGCAAATGTTGAATGAGAAAAGTTGGAAGTGTTCTAGTATTCTGCAAGACAAGATAAAGATTTTCTGCTCATCTCCAATTAAGAATGCAACATGATTTTTCCACAGCATTGGAAGGGGTTAGTGTCCGTTGTTTGATATTTTGTCTTGTGATACAGGATTATCAGAGCCTTACTGATGAGAGATGAGTACAATGCAGACAGGAGCTGTGTATAGGGAGCTGCAGCACTCAAGGTGATGAAAATGGAAACTGAGTGTGATGAGCCTCAGCACAGGGCATGGGTCACAGCCTGACAGGAAAGCAGGACCTGAAACTACTGGAAAGGTACCCCACTGTGTGGATTGATGGATTGACAGCTTGTGCTGAAAGCTGTCTATAAAAAACCTCAGCAGGAGCTGTGGGGGGAGACATGACAACACACATGACAGGGAGGGAGGAACATACCTGGACACCAGCACCACATAACAGCAGAATGACCAAGGAGGAACTGCTGAGCCTTGGAGCAGACTTACCGCCTGTGAGCCTGACGCTGAAGATGGCTGGAGGAAGATTATACTCCATTCAGTGAAAAAAAAAAAAATGGATATTTATGCAAAAATGAAAATAACTAATTCTGATCATGCAGGGTTTTCTGATTAATTGATTTGTTTTAAAGAATTTGTAGAAACATATTTTCAACATCACCTTACACTAATTGCAAGGGTTATTTTTCCATCAAAGAGTCATGCAGTCATCTTTCTTGCTTACTAGAAGAGTTGTTAGTTTTGCTTGTGCTATTGACTTATAAAGCAGCAGTAACAAAAATTATTTTTTGGGGGGTTTCTTGGGGGGAAATTTGAAAATAATAATAAAATTTATAATTTTCAATTTATGTTTAAAACTTGTAATGCAGTCATAGAGTTAAATACATTATTCTCAATTCTTTATATTCTCTGTATACTGGAAATAAGAGTTTCATGGCCTTCATTTCCTGTTGCTTCCTTTTATGATTTTCAATTACCAGTTTAGAAATACAGTCTAGAGTACATTAAGTAACAGCGGTTGCATCTGAGGTTAATCTCTAACAAAAAATATATTCTATTCTTGAAGCAACATAGCAGCATGTAAGCCATTCAAAAAGATGAAGGGGTAGTTTTGAATTCTATTTTATTTCACCTTATGTTTTCAGTATTAAAAACCAAAACAAGATGACAGTTAAATAAAGACCAATCTATACCTAGAAAAACACTGGTTCTTCCTTTTTTTCTGAAAGCTTATTCCTTAAAACTCAAAGACCAACACCAAATCTCCGAGTGCCTCACAGTAACTCATCTCAAATAAATTCTTGCTTTTTCTTTCCCCTGCATGATTTCAGGCACAGGAACATTCTTCTCTCAGTTGCTTTGAAGTTAGCAGTAATTAGCGACTATGCAAAACAAAACATTTTGTGTTTAAATACAGCAGGGCTGAAAGCAAAAAAATTTAAGTGGTTATACCTCACAATGTTCATAATTTCTGTCTCCCTCCTCCACCTCCACCTCCATACACCTTGCTAGGATGCCAAGGGTGTTTGAAGAATTCAGTGTATGAATCTTGCTGAGTGTAATTATATCTCTTTACAGAACAGTGTTGAGATTTTGCCTTTCCCTTTCTTTTCCCTCCTTAACCCCCTACCTTATGCAGCTGAGGAACAAAATGGGCAGGAACAACCTAGCTTCAAAATATGAGAGTATGATGCCTGTTACAGGAATAATAGAAAACAGAAAGGTTTTATTATAAAATTGAAACTAACTACGGTCACACTACAGAGCCCTGATAGTAAATGTCAGTGTTAGTATTACTGTGGCAGGCCACATGCTGCTTCAGTCGGTGGCTTAATGGTTATTACACAGGGTGTTGGCACAAACTGGTTAATGCTTGCAGCGCTGGAGAGTTAGCATCACAGGCTGGGAGATGCAGAGCAAGCTAGAGCTGTGGTGGCATTAATGGTTACAGCACTGCAAGGCTGGTTTGCAATTAGTGGATGGAGAGTGTGATCCTGATATACAGTAAAGCTATGACTTAAAAATGAAGAATTTTATTTGTTTTTGATCAAATCCCTTCCTGCCTAAAATTGTCCGGGGAAATGTCTTGTAGGAAGGCATTCTGTCTCACTCTCCCCTTCTGTTTTCCTGAAATATAGCAATTTCAGAAATGTTAAGGGAGGAGGGGAGGGGAAAAGATTAAAGCAAATTCTCTAGCAGCAACCAGCTTTAAGACAATTTGCATAAATACTGTTTATGTTATTCCAAACTGAAAGTCACAAAGTGAATGTAACATTACACTCCCCTCAGAGCCATCCACTACTTTCACAGAAAAAAAAAGATAGTTTCTCTTCCGCAAAAGCATGTGATTTTTTTCCTTCCTGACTCAGTTATATGCCTGCCCATTTTGTCCTTCCCTGTAACTCATTCATCTCACCCACAAAGCCTCTTAACCTGATATACTGTCCAGTCACTTGGTTCTTACTGTTACTCTGTTCCTTTAATCCTTCTTCCACTTCTAGATTCAGATTTAGACTGGATCAAGGAAAACTCTAATTATGATAAGGATTTTCTCTGCTAACACTTTGTAGCTTTCAGGTCAAAGTCACAAGCTTCTATCAGTTGCAGCTTTAAAGTCAAAGATCAGAAATGGAGCTTGAAAGGTCATCTAGGCAGTGGTCTTGCCACAGAACAAGGACAGCAAAATACCAGCTTCATTCATGACAGCCTATCCTGTTCTGAAAAACCTTCAGCAGTGGAGATTCAATAACACGCACAGGCAAACTATAGTGATGATTAGCAGTCCTTTCTATTAGTACATTTTTCCTAAATCTTCCTTGCTGAAATTTAAGCAAATTACTTCTTGTCTTATCTACACTGGACATGGAGAACTGATTATTTCCTCTGTCTTTGAAGCAGGCTTTTATAATTTTTAAGACTGTTATCAGGGCTCTCTTCAGTTGCTTCTGTTGCAAAATAAAAATCTTGAATTAATTCAC
>NW_009648536.1:730095-750030 GCF_000708025.1 Charadrius vociferus
TTCCTTCTGTTTTCCAGATTTAGATCTCTAACCGTTGTTCATCTCCTCTGGACTTTCATCCACAGATCGGTGTGTTGCTGATCAACACTGAAGAACAATCCTTTAAAATTTTATTCCATTGGTGTCATCCAAAAAATATAATTATCACGCTATTTTATTAACAACCGCATTCACTGGTGGAAGGGAAAAAGTGTAGCAGGACTAAAAGAAACATATGAACTACTTTTTGATACACATTTGTGATTTTGAAAGGAACCTTTTCTTTCCAGTTCTAGGTTATTAAAAATCATTTGACAGTAAAAAACAAACAAACAAACAAACAAAAAAAACCAAAAACTATTTTTATTTTTCAAAGCTCTAGGAATGCATATGAGGTTACCAGAACTAAAATGGGTTCACCAACTTATTAGATTTTCCTTGGTGATACATGTTGTCCAGCCATTACCTTATTGAGAAGGTTAACGTCACAATCTGTCTTGAAAAGACCTCTCACATAACCTGTTGTTTGTAATACACAAGGTAAATCTCTGCAGTAAACCCTATTGATTTTAAACCATTCAGTAATGGTGTTTTCCATCACAGTTTAAAGCCTGAAGATTGTCGAGTTCTTTTCCAGAGAGCAACACTGAATCTAAACTGCAACATTATGAGATCCTTTAGTTTGAAGTGTAATCAAAGAAAACAGAAATTAGCTGCCACAATCAAAAAGGAACAGAGAACAAAGAGAGCACTGGTGTTCGATTTGGAAAAACCCAAGGCAAAATCTGCCTCCCTGTCTGAGACCTGTCAGAGGAAGAATCAGTGAATGGCTGCAGTGACCCGAGAGCCAGCTGGCCTGAGATACCCATGCAAGTGCTCTTGAGGCATCTACTAACAGTCATGTTGGAGATTCTTTATCTATCAAAATAAAAGTTCAGGTTCAGCCTTTCTCCTTTATTATTCTGAAGTCTTGACCTTCGTCTTTCATTACTTATCATGCAGGTATAAGGTGTAGGAGTCAGAAGATGTTTAACTAGTTGCCTAAAAGCATATTTTTTAATCATCTGAATTTATTTCTAGGTTGTTTTGAGTTAAAAAGCTGCTAATGTGTATGATAAAGCCATTCCTTCCCCCATGGAAATTGTAAAAAACAATAAAAACAAGAAAAATGACACATGAAAGTAAACACGAATTACAACATGGCCACAAAGCAAGGGAAATATATAACCCAAGGCAAAAAAAAACTGTGGCCTGTTGACTCTGCCTTCAAATAAAAAAATACCTAACTCAGGAATGACAAGCCTTTCTGATCATACAAGACAAATACTCACATCTCATATTTCTATGACTGTCAAACTGCATACTGCATATACATCACAATTTCCACAGATAAGAAATAACCATGTCTTCATAAAAGTAGTGCTGCTCTCTGCACTACCTATGCCCCTCAGAGGAACCGCTGTGGCCCATGAGGCTCCCTGGTGACCCATGGACACCCCATGGCTCCACCACACCAATGGTATTTACAGGGTCTGTAAACCATACAAGTCACAGGAGCTACAGGGTGTTCATCCCTCATTATATTTCATTTCCACACCTTCCTTGATCCTGTCTAAAATTTTCCTTGGGAGCCTTCTCCCTTGCTATGTGCTTGCTCCTAGCTCAAAGCTCTGCATCTTTAGTTTGGTAATAAAAATTCCCCTGAATGTAGAAACTTCCCCTAATCCATTCTACCTCCCCCGAGGACAGATGCTGAAAGCAAGGAAAGTTTTCATTAACTGGCAGGAAGAGAGAAGAAAACAGTCTCTGCCATTGTGATCGGCATTATCAGACAGAGAGGGAGAGAGTCTCAGCAGCAACACAACAGGCAGCTCCTTCCCCCCTGCCTCCCAAAGTGCTTTCTCATCATAAGCAAGGACAATTATAGCATATTTTGAATCTAGCTACTTGAGCTAGTATCACAACACCTTTCCTGATGCCTGCATGAAGGAAAAAAAAAAAAAAAAAAGAAATCACTCCCAGAGAAGACTTGAGTCCTCGAAAAATAAAGTCAAACAATTCATTTTCTGGGCTACGAAGGGGTTGGTTAGATTTATTTAACTTCATATCTTCTGCAGAGGTGGGAAAAAAATAGAAGGAAGATCAAGATATCACTTGTAATAAAATAATAGTAAAAAGGCATGTGCATCATTCTCCTTTGTCATATAACTCAGTTCACTTAAGCATTGTATGTGATTTAACTCTAGTGTAGTAATGAAATATTGGTCTTACCCTATTAGCCCATTAATCATTATAATACTTAGAAAGCCACATAAATTGAATACAGTAGAGTTAGGATTAGATTGCTGTGCAGCAGGAAATACATTGTCTGGTTTCCTTGGTGATTTCTTCCTGGTCAACAACAGAAGCAAGCACTGTTATATATTTCTGAGAGAAATTAAATTATCAAATTATGACATTTGTAGTACCTCATCACCAAGATCCAAACTGCACCAATATAAGCAGAGCTATTCTTAAATTATGTAAAACTTCCTAAGAGAAGAATTTCGCCCCAAATATACCATTCCTGGAGTTGGTAAAACATATTTATCAATATTTGAAAAATCTATTAGACTACCTAATCAGCAAATATTTGACAAAATCTAATAATTATTCAAGAATAATGCTATGCAAATGTATAAGAACACATTCCATTTCAATATATTCAGATTTATAACGCATCTTAGCAAGTGGTAACTGGCTGTTGCATTAATTTTTAGAAATCAGCTACTCATACATAGAATAAAAACTAGATATTTTTTAAGAACACACAGATTTTTAGCTTCAGGCAAACTCTTTTCATTTTAATGGATTTAAAATAGACAATTTTTGCAATTCATATTACAGCCTACAGAGAAACTGTAGCTTAATGACATCATATAAAGATTGATTATCTTTTTGAAGCATTGCAACTGCAAGGAAATTTATACAGATATGTTTTAAAATATCACAGATTTTATTAGAAAGTACATCTGAAAGTAATGTGCTCCAATTTAGGAATTTCAAGAAATTAATACATACTCTAGGGCTAAAACCTCTTTCTAGATAAACATCAGTGAACTATTTCATTCAAAATGGATCCCTACTGAAGGAAATAGATCTCTGTAGACGCCTATCTGTGAAAACCCTGTAATAGGATTTCTCCTTCAGTTAGTAAGCCTGAAATCAGACTAATACATAAGAATCATCAAAATAAAAAAAAAGTTAATTTATCAATTAATTTTTATTATTATTATTGTTAATTCACTTTTCAGACACTCTGGACAGCAACAATGTTTCATAGCTGGTAGATCTTGTGAAAAATACTATCCCCGGTTTTCCAAGGCTGCAGTTACTGAGGAATTGAGTCATTTAAGTTCACTGCCTTGTTCTGTAAAACCTAACCAACATTTCCTTTCTCTTCTTATTCAGTGACTCCATAGACACAATCTAAATCACCGAGAAAAAACATTTTAAAATGGTTAAACACTTTAAGTTGACAGATTCAATTTAACACTTAAGAAATGTAGAGAAAACAAATACAAAATCCTTTCCTGATAAAGGCATTTCTTCCTTGTTTTAGCAAACCTTTAGGTAATTTATGATAAAGCAAGTTTCAGGAAGATGCTGCTGCAAAGAGCCCCCCAAAGAAAGTTACACTTTGTAAAAGAAGCAAGACCTGACTGAAAAAGAACTTTTTGGAAGGGGACTATGTAGTAATATATGTTCTTTCTTACCTCATTACTTGACATTGTTGTGTCAACATCAGCTTTTCAACATTCACATTGGACGTGGTCACCTCACTTTAAAAATTATTATGATTTAGCAGTTTGAATTTTGGAGAATATATTTCAGATATCTTTTAAAAGTTCGATTTTGGTATCTCAAGCAGGACAGACAAAATAAAAGGATTCAAAATCCCCTTTCAAAGTCTGGAATTGTTCAACAAGTATCATCATTTAATTTCTGAAATATTTTACACACCATCTAAATTAAATCTTTTGCTCCTTATCCATTGCAATAGCACTGGAAACATCTGAATTTTATTCTCCTCTTTTCATTTGTCCCAAAAGACACTCCCTAACTTCAGCTTGCAGGCAGATGAAAGTGGAATCTGTTAATGTAGCAAAGAATTGCTTCCCATATTAAATATGACACACAGAAAAATGAAAAACTGTATCTCTGTATTTAATCCTTAATAATACAAAATAAAATAAAAAAAGCATATTATTTCTAATTTCTCAGGAGAAAAATGTCTCTGTTGCTCAGCATAGCTTCCCTCCCGCCCCCCACCCCGTTAATTTAATCAATTTTAATTATACTTTTGGTGGAATTAGAGAGAACCCATATCTCTCAAAAAACATTAGAGATATTTTATACCCAAAGTGGCAACCCCACAACGTTTAAGCTAATTTACAACACTGACGCTGTCATTTAACTCACTTGCTTCACGAATTTCTTTCCTGTGTGATCACATATTTAATTTCCCTGTAATATGCTCTACTTTAGCAAATTAGGGCATGCATTGCAAATCAGAATAGATCCTACTTTAAATTTCACTTAGCAGTCAAAATATGGTGAAATTACTAGCTCTGAAGGTAATATATAACTATTAATACTTATCTAAATTGATTTTGTTCTCCCTGAGATTACTGATCAGATAGGTGAATACAAGGAGGTGGTTGATCTAAACATTTGGAGATTTATTCCCTCTAAGACTTTGTGGATTCCTCTTTGTGGAAAACAGAGAATATAATTTTAAGCATCAACTAATTCAGAGCTGTTGATTGTAAAGAAATCAAAGAAGAAAAGAAAAGAACAGTCAATCTCCCAAAACAAAGCAATGTCATATAACAAAACAATAAACAAAGCAATAAACATATACAAAAATATACTTTGCATATAATTCCAGTGAGGTACTTCAGCATGTGCTGAAATTTATTAGCTAGCTCCATTCATTTTAAAGGGACAATTATTTTCTTATTAATGGGGTAAAGGTCTGAGATTAAAAAGAAAAATCAGATAGGAAAATATGTCTAAAGGAGATCTAGATTGTTACGAGGACACTCAAAATGATCAACAGGTAGTACTAGCCAACATATCTGTAATTAAGACTAATACTGTTTTGGTAGACACTATGCAGAGAATAGGACAGTAGTATTCAACTCTGGCAATATCTGTACAGAGTAAAATTTTATCTTATTTCTTTTGCTTATATAAAATACAAATGATATTATGTAGAATATAAATATGGGAATAAAATTCCCTCATCATTAGAATTTTATTTTTTTTAATGATAACACTTGACAAAGAGGAGATAAACTACCATTCAGCCTAGAAATCACGTCTGGATTGATTCAGCTTCGGCTGGAATCTCAGGTAACTTCTAAATTCATTGAGAAAGCCTGGAAACATATGTCAGATGAATAAAGTTCAATTCAGAAGGAGAAAGAAACATTCAATCAGAACAACAAAACTAAATCAGGTACAGGTGATAAAATTACGCAGAAAACATAAAACAACGGGGTCTGACTAGAGTAATTCTGGAAGGAGACAGCTTAATCAGACAGTCACACAGCCTTTAGGGGCAGAACTAGAATAAAGCGGGGCCCCATGCAGTACCATTTAACAGCATGAGCTTTTCTGAAAATGCAGTCTAGGTAAAATAGTTCAGGAAATTTCAGTGGTAATGATAACAAAAATAATGCTGCTGGATAAAAGAGAAAATGAATGCTACAAAAATTATGCAAGTTGTTTCTAAAAAGTATGAGAGAAAATAACAGCATTTATAAGGCAGTGTACAGTGTGAGGCCAAAGGATAAAAGGTAGGAAGGAATGGTAGAAAGCACTACTCGTACTGAATCCTAGACGCTCCAACTACAGATGACATCAGTTACTTTACATCTGGATATGTAAAGTCTTAAAAGGAGGAGAGAGGATTACTGACAAATCAAATGGGAAAACTAGAAAATTTGAATCTCAAAAAGACAGCTGAGCACTTCAGTTCCTATACTCTGCTTAAGAAGATGCAAGCTCCTTTGAAAGATAATTAAAAAAAAATGTCTAAAGGAAGGTGTATCTGAACTCACATCCACCCTCTCAACATAAAAAAAAACCTCTTCTCATTCACGATCTACAGCCCACTCCTAAATCGAAGTATCATATAGGCATATTTTGAAAAGAAGAGAAGGGCCTAAATTTACTATAACACCTGGAGAAGGACAAAGTTAATTAAAGTTTTTTCTTTTTTTTTTTGTGGAAGAAGCACACAGAAGATAGAAGGCATGATTGTGTTTTCTTCTTCAGCATGAGGTGGATTCCCAGAGCTCCTCTGCAGCTCCTGCATTTGAAAGAAAATTCTATCTCTAAGAAATACACTTAGAGAATATTTTATTAACACCGCAAGATTTTGCTCTGTGGACCCAGTTGCAGGTGAATATTCTAGACTTCAGATTAAAGCTGGAGCATTTGTATAAAAATCTGTTTTATAGCACAGTGGCTTTTTCCAATAATGCCATCATCTTTCCAACTAGTTTTCCCTAGTTCATGTTCCTGAGTGATTCTAAAGGAGAAATCATAGAGATAAATAATCTCATGTGCTAAGTAGCAATTACTGATGAGCAGGAGAGGAAGGGTAGCCTTTATTTTACACCAGGTCTGAGCTGTCAAGCTGGCTGACAGCAGAACTCCACTTATTGCTTGCTTTCTGTTCACCACCCACATGCTCATCTATACTTCAGATACAGGAGTCTTGGACCACATGGAAAGACTGATATAAGTGTGGTTCCATGTTGTCTACTCTGTTTGATCGTGTAGCTAAACAAGTATAGCATCATGATTCTGGGATATCACATTTGAAATCAATTCCAAAGATATCCTTCATCTACCTGCAGATTCTCAGGAATTTTCCCCTCTCTTTCAGTCTTCCGTGGTTCTTAAAAACAATGCTTTCAGCAAAAGTAAGTCGACTTTGTAAGTTTGGAATAACAAGATGACATCATGCCACATGTGGTGCGTTGACCTTGGCTGGCTGCCAGGGGCCTACCAAAATGCTCCCTCACTCCACCTCCTCAACAAGACATGGGCAGAAAATAAGACGGAAAAGCTTATGGGTTGAGGAAAAGACAGGGGAATCACTCACAGGCAAAACAGGCTCAACTTGGGGAAATTAATTTATTATCAATTAGGAAGGTGAGAAACCAAGACAAAAAATAAAACGCCTTGCTCCCCGCTCCTGGCTCAACTTTGCTTCTTCGTTCCCAGCTTTTCTACCTCCTCTGAGCAATGCAGGTGGATGGGGAATGGGGATTGTACTCAGTCCTTAACAGCTCCTCTCTGCTGCTCCTTCCTCCTCACACTTTTCCCTTGCTCCAGCATGGTATCCTTCCTGAGGCATACTGTCCTTCAGGAACAGTCTGCTCAGCGTGGGTCCCACCCAGGCCACAGCTCCTGCCAGAAACCATGCTACAATTTACACGCACGCTACCGTTCATCCCTTCACTTCAATTACAACAGAAATTCCCCACAATTTTTCTGATCTCTAGCAAAGTTCAGTCCACATTTTGCCTGCTACCTCTCCCAATTGCTATCCTTATCTTCAGTTCCTTAAGTAACCCATGCTGGGCACCACACAAATGACTGTGGTTGGCTGATCTTGGCTGACCACCAGGTGCCCACCAAGGTGGTCTATCACTCCCACACAAAAAGCTCATGGGTTGAGGTAAGGACAGAGAGATCACTCAGCAATAACCGTTACAAGCAAAACACACTCCATTAGGGGAAATTAACTTTATTTATTGCCAATTAGACCAAGTAAGATAATGAGAAATAAGAATAAATCTAAAACCACCTTCCTTCCACCCGTCCCTTCTTCCCAGATTCAGCTTCACTCCTGACTCTTCTGCCTTGCTACCCTGGAGTGGCGCAGGATGACAGACGACGGGGGTTGAGGTGTTCATAACACTTTGTTTCTCACCCTCCTTCCTCCTCCCACTCCTCCCCTGCTCCAGCATTTGTTTCCCCCCACAAGACACAATCCTTCACAAACTTCAGGGGCATTGGCCTAGATGATCTCCAGAGATCCCTTCCAACCCTGACCATTCTGTGGTTGTGTGATTCTCCAATGCGGATCCTTCCCAACAACTGCAGTTCTTCATGAACTGCTCCACTGTGGGTCCTTTCCAAAGGGTGCAGTCATTCAGGAACTGACTGTTCCAGTGAGGGTCCCTCATGAGCCATAGCTCTTGCCAAAAAAGCTGCACCTGTGTGGGGTCCTATCCATAGTGCTACAGGTCCTGCCAGGAGCCTGCTCCATTGTGGGCTTTCTGTGTGCTGCAGCTTCCTTCAGGACATGTCCACCTGCTGCAGCATGGGGTCCTCCACTAGCGGCAGGGTGGGTATCTGCTCTACTGTGGACCTCCATGGGTTTCAGGGGAACAACCTGCTCCATGATGGTCTTCACCATGGGGTACAAGGGAATCTCTGCTCTGGTGCCTGGAGCACCTCCTCTTCCTCCTTCTTCACTGGCCTTGGTGTCTGCTGGGCTGTTTTTTTCATTCTTTCACTCCTCTCTCACACAGCTGCCATGCAGCATTTTTTGCCCTTTCTTAAATATGTTATCACACGAGCTCTGCCAGCTTGGCTGACGGGCTCAGCTGTGTCCTTCAATGGGTCTGTTGGAGCTGACTGTGTCTGGCACGGATCAGACCCTGGTGTCTTCTCACAGAGGTCAATGTTGCAGCACCCCACCACCACCACCACCATGAAAATCTTGCCACTGAAACCAAATACACCATGTAAATTGTCTGTTTCATAGTTATTGTTAGTTAATCTTATTAGTTATCCATTAATAGTTATTAATCTTAGGGCTGTTACAGTAGATATTATGAAAGCATGGTTCGAGTAGCACTCATGGAAGTGATTCAGGTGAACTTTTAATACATTGATGAGAGATCAGATTCTTTTGTACAGTGGTTCATACAAATTTGCATATTATGGATTCATAATACCAAATACATCATATTTTTTAATGTAATTTTTTACTGTGCAAATGTGTAAATTGTGTACTTTAGGTGAAATCATTGGTCAGTTAATGATTTTATCACTAAACATAGTGCTTAATTGAGTTTTAAAATTGCAGCGGTACAGCAAGTTCCTCAAACCAATCCAAATGATTTCCATTTATGCAGATGCACAAAGTTTTACAGTGGGTTAAGTTCTTCTTTTCAAGTAGATTAGATGTGTGATTCAGTCCAAATTTTCTTTCTTGTTTCCTAACCTTATACAATAACATCCTCCCTTTTTTGAGCCATTTGAAAGTTTCTGTTCCAAAGCATCTCCAAAATCAAATCAGAATTGTTACAGAGACTACAGAAACTCAAATTTGGGCTCAGAGTTTCCAGCTTAAGTAATTTTGAAAATGTTGACTTAGATATTATATCCTCCATGTATATATATACACACATACACACACACTTGCTATATATATATATTGAAATGCTTAGGTGTTCAAAGTACAATCAAGCAATATAAGGTATACTGTATATATATACACCCCACATATATATATACACATACATCCTTTATACATGTAGATATGCAGATAAACATATATACCCTACCTGTAGATAGGTATAAACCCTATATATAGGGTCTGTAGATCCTATAATGCATAATTGTACTTTGAACGTCTAAGCATTTCAATACAATTGGAATTTCTAGGAATGGAAAATAAGAAGAAAGAAAAAAAAGAAAAAAAAACATTATTTGGAATACAGCAGGCTTGTTTCAATTACATAAGCCAAGGAGAAGCTCTTGTTTCTCATGATAGGTAAGCGGCAATCCTGTCAGTTCCCATAAGAGTGTGACAAGTTTTGTTCAAGCTATCTTTCCACAGCAGTCAAAATAAGCACAAAGAATCAGGCAACCTAGCCCAAATCAACTTTTATTTTCACATATGCAGAGGATGGAGGAAGCCTGTCCCCCAGAAGACTTTCCACCTCAGGCTCTGTCATATTGTTTCTTTATGGGCTCTTTCTTTGGAAAGTGGAAACCAGAAGAGATACAGTTATTTAATTACATGTACAGAGCACAATATTGTACAGCTGCCTGTCTTGTACTATATCACATATTCATGCTATTGAAGCATTAGGTGATGGCCTAACGTCTAGGAGACAAAGTTACTGCAGAGAGGTGAAAGAGTAGAGGGAGGCAAAGACAAAACGTCGAGGCATGTTAGGTAACTCCATTGTAGGTGTGCCTGTCACAGATTTCCAGCTAGGACAAGGTGGAACAGATGGATAAACTCTTGAAGCTGAGTCTCACGGTCCAACAGAGGCTGATTAAATATTGTAGATTGCAGTAATAGCTTCAGGAAAAGGCATTATGCTTGTGAATATAGACTTTGGTAATAACTGATTTAGACATTGGAAATACCAGAAGCTGAATATAGTGTGACTGTGAGACTATGTACTCCCTATTAACTGTAAAGCCAGCAGAACTCATTACCTCTATAAAATCCCCAAAATAGCAAATGTTCCCCTTTGGGTTGATACATGCTGCTTTTAATACGATTAAGGTTGCAGGAGCTGTATCCTACACTTACCAGAGATTAGTACAAGGAACTGACCTTCCTTGGGCAGTTTTGCACTCTCTCTAGTGAGTTTTCAAATATACGTGCAAAGTTAACTAGATAGGGGAATCCTCAGAATTTGAAAGATGAATATAAAATGTGTAATATATATAGCAGGTACAAACCTATTGGCGCATTTAAGAAAGCTTCATCCTCTGAATCCAATTTCCTTGAGTTGCAAGTACAGTGCCTTAAGTTCTTATTGACATCAAAATACATGTGACAAACATACAGATTTAGAAAATACCTGCACACAGCATATATTGATCTAGAAAACCTGTTTGCTGGCTTGTTTGCTTTTTCTCAACAATGTTCAAGTCCACTCATGAAATGGCATAAAATGCTAGCAAGCTTTTGACAACTAACAAGTGGTGGGAAGGCTTGTGCCATTTTCGACAAATGGTCTGGGGCCATTCCTGACTATAAGATGATAAGGCTCTAGGAATCATTGTAACCAATTACAGCAGCAATATAATAATAAATGCTGCTGCCCCCCCATATTTTATACACTATGTGAAGTTAATACGTAAAATGCATTTCGGAGATGGAAGGATAAATAAAGAAATAAAAATTATCACCTCACTATGAGCAAGAAAGATAAATGCTGGACTTATATTTGCAGACACTGCTTGTAATAGACCATTTCTTGCATCTTTATAGCTGTATTTCCTTCCTGCAGTGATCACAAGTATTCAGGAGTTTAGTGGAAACGCTGAGCTAAAAGGCAGAACAGATTTTCTTACATTAAAAGAAAAAATGTTAGGATATATTCCCAGGTGCTCTTTTTGTGGATGCAACTGTCATTTTGACCATTCTGGTAATCAACATCAAGAAATTAAAAAAAGTCATTAGTCATAATTTTAATATGCCATCTTTTATTTACAAATCAATGCCTATATCCATCTATAAATTCACTGAATGACTCTCTATGAAATTTGTGGAGTTACTTGATTCCTGTTGTATCATCATCCACTTGAGAAGCTTAAAAAAAAAAAAAAAACAAAAAAAGACCTGGTTTCATAAAATACAGCAGATGTTTTATCAACAAGGCTGAAGGAACTAGGACATTGCCTAAAGCTTAGGATAACCTCAGTGAACTGGGCTTAGACACCTGGAGAGGATATAGAATGATAATCACTATTTGAAAATGAAAAGAGCTCATTTCATTTGCACACGAGGTTAAAGTGACTTAAGCAATTTAAAGGTCTTTCCTTCACTTGCTGATATTAGCTCTGCTCTGGCAAAGTGTTCTAAAGATGGTAAAGACTGGCAAATCAAAAGAAGAAAGTAAAACATCCCAAGTAAATGTGCCTTTGTGTTTAGGATTGTATTTAGGATTTTTGTAATGTTCAAAAGACTTGACAATGACTGCAGAGGCAAGAACCTTTCAGGGCTAAGTCTTAACAAAGTCCATGGTAACAGAGTAGCTCACTCTATGCAGGATTTTGAACATTCTTCTCCCAATAAACAGAATTTATTATATTCTTAAAAGAAAAGAGAGGGGGGAATTGTACACTTAATACTCTAATACAGTAATTCCTTTTGTTATTAAAATACTATCAAAGGGGATACATTTTCAAAAGTGCTGGTCTCATGGCCAAAAATTAGTCATTACCAGATCCTTGCAGATACCTTGGTTCTGTTTAACCTTCATTGGCAACTACTATCTGAGCACTTTTCTTGGCCGGTTCTACCAGTGTTCTCCTGAGTCTCACCAGATGCCCACACATACATACCTGAAAAGACTAAGCTCTGACAGGCTAGTATCAGCAGAAACTGAGCAGCTAAGAAACAATGTTATTTCTTAAAATGCCCCTAAATGAGTGGATTTATGTTTTTCTTTAAAATATCAAAGGACTCAAATATCTTCTTAAAAATAGAATTAAATGTACTTTTTACAACATTAATACTTAAAATTTATGTCACAGTTCTACTAGAACTTACACCTTCTGCAAACAGGGCCAGTGACCTTGTAGGACATGGTATTCATCTTCTGCTCCTGGTCCAGCCCTGTCACTGCTAAGGCCCCCCTTCTGCACCAGTGGGAACCAGGGCTTGCCTCTGAGACTACATGCACTTGGAAGAGGATGTTGGGGTTAAAGGAGGTACTGAAGAGGGTCTTCGTACCTCCCTCATTTTCATCCCCCTGCTCTCCCACCATCTGCTCCACGCTCTGCACCAGTCACTCTCCCTCCCTAACTGGGCATGCTCTACCTGCTGGAGGGGACAAAGGTTGCTGCATAGGCAGATACCGAGGCAAGAGGCAGGTATCACAGTACTATTGTCATAGTTTGGGATTGGCTGGCCACCAATGTCTAAAATTTTCTGTATTAAGTACCTTTAGATTTGCTTAGCCATGATATTTCTAATGCTGACTTTGGAAGAAGAATGCATTTGAGAAGTTTGTCTTAAGAAAAAAAATAAATTAGATATAACTATGGGTTATATGAATCTGAAAGACTTCCGTAACTTTTCTTCTGAGGTTTTCTCTCCCTCCTGTAAGCATGCACAACTTAGATATTCACAGTCAGGTTATTTTAAATCATGAAAGACGTATCAAAACATATTTTCTAACTAAACTACTGAAGAAAAAAATCTACAAGACACAACTTTTATTTTTTTGTTCTTTTACATCTATTAAATAGAAAGCAATTACCATCCTAAAAAGACTATTTTACAAAACTATTACCATGATCATAGATTTCAGCCTCATAAAACAATCCTATCTTTTAACCATTATATATAAACAGAATTTTATCAGGCAAAATGGATAATAAGGGTGATGGCAAGCTTTAGAAGATTTTACTGATCCAACATTGGTAGGTGCTTGTGTACTGCCAATATATAATTTATAATTCTATGTCCTTTCTGAATTATTAATTTATTAATTATGACCAATAATTGACTTTGCCAAGAACTGCATAGAAAAATAACTGATAAATTTCCAAAGGGGAGATAATATATTTATTATGAGCGGACAGTTGTAGTTTAAAACATTAAAGCAATGCTACTATAAAATGAAATATGTATGGAGAAATTTGGTACTCAACTGAGATAAAAAATATTGACTAAGAAAAAAAAAAAAACTGTGAAGGCTCTTACTCATCAAGAGGATTAAGATAAATCTAGCAAAGGAAAAAAAAGCCTAAAAGAGTTTGTCAAATTAACACTGACAGTGATGTATTTTTGCCCAGAGAACAACTATAAATATGATTTTTAAGTGCCACAACATCATAAGTTCTGTGAAAGAAATCAATGGGAAAACAAAGTGAGTACTGAAAATGGAGTTATTTTTGTTACAATCTTTTTCTCTAAGTTGCCAAACCATGTGTCATGGTTTAACCCAGCCAGCAGCTAGGACTATGCAGCTGTTCATTCACTTTCACCCCCCCAACACCCCAGCAGGATAAGGAGAAAAGGGAGGAAAAGAAAAAAAGAAACAAACCATCCAACCTCATGGGTTGAGATAAAGACAGTTTAATAGAACAGTAATGGAAAAAAATCATAGAATCATAGAATGGTTTACGTTGGAAGGGACCTTGAAGATCATCGAGTTCCAACCCCCCTGCCATAGGCAGGGACACCTCCCACTAGACCAGGTTGCCCAAAGCCACATGCCGCCTGGCCTTGAACACCTCCAGGGATGGGGTCTCAAAAAAAAAGTGATTCAATGCAATTTCTCCCACCACCTAATGATCAGTTTCCCAGCCCGCCCCAAGCAGTGATCACAGATTCCCACCCCTCAGCTAACCCCCATTTATACACTGAGTATGACATCTGTAGTATGGAACATTCCTTTGGCCAGCTTGTTCTGTCTGTAGTCCCTCTCAGCTTCTATGGAAAACTGAAAAAGTCCTTGACTAAGGTAAACATTACTTAGCAACAACTAAAACAATATGTGTTATCAACATTATTTTCATACTAAATCCAAAACACATCAGCTACTGGGAAGAAAATTAACTCTATCCCAGCTGAAACCAGGATATCATGTAACTATCAAGGATCCAGGCAGAAAACCATCACTTCATCTCACTGTATCTCACTGCCTGTCTACATTCCTTAAAGAAACAATAAGGTTTTTTAAAACCATTCCTCTAAAAAGGTGTGCTACAGCAGACCCCTTTTCAGGTTTCTTCACTACAAAAAAATAGTTCAGTTTTTCACTTTAATCCTGGTCACATCTAATGTAACTGTACTCCTTGCACCTTTCCATGTACAAGCAAACGTGTACTTCCTTGTATCTTTCGCCAGGGAAGCATGCCCTGGTCAGTGCCTGCCTAGGGGCTTTTATTCCTCCCTGCCATGGATGTGTATGACAAGGACCTGTCCAGGTACAAAAGATTTCTACAGAGTGGATTAATATCATGCAAAGCCTTGATCAAGCAAACCAGGAAAGTGAGTACGTGTTACTTGGCACCATTAACAAAATGTGATTATCTTCCAGCTGTATTTAATAATTACTTTCCCACTACTGAAACATTACATTACAAATACTCTGGGACAATTTGGTAACCTTAATTATCTCACTGCGCTTTGGACAAACAATTCTAATCTCCAGTTGTAAAAGCACATTTACATCTTGTCCTTCTAGGACTGCATTTTTCACTTTTTTTTTAACATTAACATTTCTCAGAGGAAACAATTCAGTATCACTGTGATACAGGTGTTTCAGCACAAAATAATATGGTCAATAAAAAATACAGACACAAAATACAGTGCAAAAGATATGACAAAGGCTCATTTTGTATAGGTGTCTTCTTTACATTTGGCTAGCAAATTCTTCAAGCAATCATTTGTCTCTGAATTCTTATTACTGTGTACATAAATTTTCCAATCTTCTCTTATTCCCCACTGAATTTATCAGAAAATATTGTATTATCCCTCTACAAGGTCAAAACTCTCTGATCGGTCAGGGACCAAAGCCTCGTGGAACTACTTTTATGCCGTTGAGTCATTAGCACCTAAATATCACACTATTTCTCGATATACCAGTTTAAAATCACAGTTTTCCTTATCTGTAGCTAACAGAAAACCTGCAGGTATTGCTTGCAGGCTTAAATTTACAATGGAATTTAATGAATTAATTTTTCCAGGCTGTGTGTACCCACTGTTAGGAGTTGCTCTCTGCTTTTCTAGACCTTTTTCACTCTCCCATCCACTCCTTTTGCATTACTTTAAATGGGCTCACCAAGGTCTTCAACTCATTCTTGCCCTGCCTGCAAGATTTGCTGTATTACAGAGCCTATCTCGGGCTATCATCACTTTGTTCATTCACCCTTTTTTGCCTATTCTTCCACCATTTCCTTGAATTTAACATCCCCATGTCTCCATTCTTCCACTTTGCCTTTTTGTATCAGATGTCAATAGTCATTTAACATACAGAAGTTTACAGAACATGGTGTCTGAACATAACAATTTCTGTCAGCTTGGACCCTACATGACTTCCTCAAATTTTTCCCTGTTTCAGTTAAATGGTTCAAAGATATCTTCAAGGAGCTGAACACTCTTTTGAGTTCTTACTTTTATATATTTTGAGTACATATTTGGTGTTCTGTTCCTACACTAGCCTAAAGAAAGGATTTTTCTCTTGTTTAACCTGTATATATATATTTAACTGTCATTAAAGTGTGGCTCTCCATTTCACTAGAAGTGAAGGTAATTTATATTAAGGCAAAAAGAAAAGCACAGCTTCATACATATATGCAAAACCACATTTTGCCTGACCAAATTATCAGCAGAAAATACAATATTAAATGATATCTCAAGCTTGTAGCTATCTAACTTCTTAGGCAAGAAAATTATAGAGATTGAAGGTAGGACACTAAAGTCACGCAAATACATACATTTTTTGTAAATGAAGATTCACTGTAGTTCTGATGGAAACCTCTGGTCCTGATTTTAAAATAGAGTCTGTAAATGTGTTCTCAGCAGCTTGACTAACACAGTTGTCAGCCAGATGGTTTCTGTTACAATGGTGGATGAATAATTCATTATTATTCATGCAGTCTAACAATTTTGTCTTTTTCTATTCATGAACTTTTCATGAAATTGCCTGCACTCCTTAGGCAGAACCACCCAAGCCTTACTGCAATGTGCACTTCCTCCTCCTCATGTAGTCCTTCAGTGATGAATGCTCAGGCTTGGAGCTGTGCTTATTAATTGTACAGCTCGAGTGGCATTGTTTCTATTCTGTGATTTATGTAACTAACACCACGTAAGGTTTACATTTCAAAATCAAATAAGTAAATAGAAACTTGCTTTTGGCCAACATACAACTATTCAAGCTTAAAATTGAATTTAATCAGCATTCACACCAATAAGTGCTGAAACATTTGTGGAAATTAAATATGAAGGAGTCGGTCCCCTAAGGAAATAGCATAGTCCCGCTTCTTCCAGCTGTAACCTTGGAAATCTGCTTTTCTAAGGGAGTTTTTTCCTCAAGGAAACACAGAGCAAATGATTTCTGAGAAGACAAAGCAGGTTATTTTGTCCTACAATTTCTTTCAGACTGTCTGCACCATCTTTAAAGAAAAGAAAGGTATTTATTTTCTCCAACCCCTTTTCTACATTTCTGGTTATTGCTTCTTTTTTTTTTTTTTTTTTCTATTATGTTATGGCTATCAAACAAAAACTAAAATACCTCACAGCAAAACAGATTTACCATACTATCCTAAATCAAATTATTTCTATCCCCCATCACTGCTTTTTTTTTTTTTTTTCAACATAACAAACCTTATCTTGCTTTCCTTGGCAAGAATTTTATATAGGCATTTTATGGCAATTTGAGAAGAAGCAGATTTTTCACTGGTGGATCTGTAGAGCTCAATTCAAACCAACATACTCTTTATATCAACTGAGAATCTGGCTCTACGTTTCTAAATCAGCAAAGGAGAATACAGTGTCCTTAAGACAGGACACCATTTTACACCTCCATTCTGCAAAGCAGGATACTTCCTCCTTCAGTACTTTCTCCCTTTTAATGTTTTGCATTGTTATTTTTGTGTAACAGCTAGATTTCAATCTTTGCTGAATATGAATGGCAGTTTCTTACGTAACCTGTAGCCTCAGATCACCCTGGTGCATATGACATCTCACATCACCTAAGTAGTCAGACTGTAAAGCTTTGCCCACAATACAAGGATTTCTCATTTTAAAGGCTAGGGTGCTGTATGCCCTGGCTTTCATTTTTCTAAATCAATGAAGACCACTTAGAATTACTTTTCCACACAAATAAAGAACAAAAAAGAACTAGAACAACGCAACTAGGTAATCAAGGTGTAAACATCACTTTTCACTAATAGAACTCCACAAATTTGGGTTAAATTGTCTTGATTAGTTCAAGGGTAATTTAGGGATGATTAACTCAAAGTTTAGGAAAAGAATAAAGAGAAAGGAGGAAGATATTGCATGACTCAAAACTGAAAAATGCTTTATGAGTATTAATTTTGATTTAGTCTTTTTAAAAAGTCACTTTTGCTCATTGATGCATTTTCTGATGTGGGGTATGCCATATTATTACTGACCATCTTATCTCCGAGTTCGTCAAAAACAGAATTAAATCAATAATTGAAAAATTTATAATATGCTACCACACAAAGTACTTGACTTTCTTCTTGATTTGCGTTTTTAGACTTAACCACTCTGAGGGC
Organism: Charadrius vociferus; assembly: GCF_000708025.1. Taxonomy (NCBI): domain Eukaryota; kingdom Metazoa; phylum Chordata; class Aves; order Charadriiformes; family Charadriidae; genus Charadrius; species Charadrius vociferus. The sequence goes on from NW_009648536.1 coordinate 748,372, forward strand.
TTAATGACATTCTTTAGGCTAGGCTTTGGGGCTGCTATATACAGTTCAGTTCCCCAGGGCCAATTCCAGAAAGCTGAGTCAGACACTTGAATCTCCAATACAGAACAGGTAAAAGTCACAACCTTCAGCACAGAAATCTAAATACAGACCTACTACATGACAGTTCAGTATAATTAATAGCATGAAAGCTCTAAACTGATATTGTGCCTCACATTACTTCTGGGCAATCTGCTGCATACATGTGAGACCTGGCTTTCTCTATATTATTTTATTTTATTTTTTTCTCCTTCGAGGGTGGGTGCCTACAGTTATTAGTTCAAAGAATTAAAGAAAGCTCATTATCTTCTTCAAGCTACTAATGTTGATTTATTTAAAGATAGCATAATAAAGTGTTCACCTAATAATCTCTTCAGGAGACAAGTGGGTAAGGTTCAAACAAAGGAGCAACAGGGAAGAAAATTCTCACTGTCCTCCCTACAAAACATATTCCAGAAAAAAAAAAAAAAATCATGGGTATTTTGGCAGGGAGAGTTCTGCAGACTATGTTTCTTGCTCCAGTAAATACTGGTACACTTCCTACAAAGATTGTCAAATCTAAATTCCAGCTAAATTTTGGGACCATGATCCAGAAACCAAGTTCTCCCCTTCTTGGATTAAAGTCTCAGTACTAGATTACAGAAGGGATAGAGAAAATTCCTGGAGAAAAATGGTTGCTGTCTTTCTGATGAAACAGATTTTGCACATTTCAGGAAAAGGGATAGAAGTTTCCTGCCCCTACACTTCATCTTTAAACTAGAGGCTGTAGCAATCTGGGAAATTGGAATCATGCACTTTGATCTTAGTAAATAATCTTAAAAACTATTAAATAAAAGGTGGGCAGCACATCATCACTCCTTTAAAAAAAAATGTTAATTTTGCAAGTCCATCTTCACATATTCACTGAGAACACTTTTCACACTAGGCTTCACTGGAGACTTGCAATAAATTACTTCTAGATGATGTTTGGCATCACAGATAGTGAATAGGATAGAATAGAATAGAACAGAACAGAACACAATAGAATAGAATCTTTCAGTTGGAGGGGACCTACAGTGATCATCTAGTCCAACTGTCTGACCACTCCAGGGCTGACCAAAAGTTAAAGTATTTTATTCAGGACATTTGGACCAGTGTCTCTTTTTAGGGCACTGGCAGGCATGGGGTGTTGACCGCCTCTCTAAGGAGCCTGTTCCAGTGTTTGACCACCCTCCTAGTAAAGAAATGCTTCCTAACGTCAAGTCTGAACTGCCCCTGATGCAGGTTTGAACCATTCCTATGCACACCTATAAGGTCACCACTCAACCTTCTTCTCTCCAGACTAGGCAAGCCCAATATCCTCAGCTGCTCCTCACAGAACATGTCTTCCAGCCCTTCCACCAGGTTTCTTGCCCTCCTCTGGACACATTCAAGGACCTTCACATTATCTTAAATTGTGAAGTCAAGAACTGCACACAGTACTCAAGGTGAGGTCACACCATTGTTAAATACAGTGGGATAATCCCCCCTTTTGACCTGTTGGTGATGTTGTGTGTGATTGACCCCAGGATGCAGTTTGCCCTCTTGGCTGCCATGGCACACTGCTGACTCATATGGACCCTCCTGTCAATCAGCACCCCCAGA
>NW_009648536.1:750143-795290 GCF_000708025.1 Charadrius vociferus
GTCCCTGGTGTTCCTCCATCCCAGGTGCAGAATTTGGCATTTGTTCTGGTTAAATTTCATCCTATTGATGATTGCCCAATGCTCCAATCTACCTAGAGCCCTCTGCAAGCCCTCTTGTCCCTTAAGACAGTCAACAGCACCTCCCAGTTTAGTATTGTCACCAAGTGAAGACATGTGACAATTTCAAATCTTCTATGTTCTTTCAAATTCAGAAGTTGCTACCTCTTACCGCAGCAGGTGAATTACCATGGAATTATATAAGCTTTTTTTTGGTTTGTCCTATTTAAAAATTGTATTTTATAAGCCCTTCTCTACCAAATATTTTCAAAGGTGAGCTGCTAGGACAGTTCAATACATAATATATCTTTAGAAAAGAAAGGTATCCCAGAGTCTGTTTCATGTTTTAATTTATGTTATGCCTACCTCACTGGTGTCAGTGTGGAATAGCCTGAGATCTGCACTAGTGTATTATACTTATAAAAGACTGGGTTCAGAATATTCATTACTGACCTTTTGCACCATATACAATTTTTTACATGTAGAAATTTGCAGCAAAAACAATTATTTCAGGAAACAGAATGAGAACCAAGAATGGAAACACTCATATCCAAGCAGGCTGATAGAAGATGTAACATTCTCCATATCAACACTATGCATGACCCAGTGATTGTAATATCTCAATTTTTTTTCCTTTTGGATCACTAAGAGCTTATATACAGCTTATTACATATGACATATTCATGAACCTCCCAAAGTAGATGGAATTCTTATTTTGAACTCCTTATTACTGTTTCTCCTTTTCCTCTCAAACACTGAAGAAAACTGCCAACACAGGCACCAGAATTGCCATCAGTAGAAGTACTTAAAGTTAGCCTACAGACATGACAGTACTTATTAGGTTTAGTTTAGAGATAATGAACTAAATTCTTCCGTGTTGCCAAAAGATAGGCCAATTTGAGTTCCCTTCTTTTTGAACTGATTCTACAATTTAATGTGCACATGAAACTTCCATTAACAATAATGGGAGTTCTGTGCATGCACTGGGGGGGAAATAAATCCCTGTAGAGTTTTTCCCTTACAAACAGCATGAAGCAAATGGAGAATTATACTAATCTCAAAGAAGCCATGCAAATTGCAGTATCCTGAATGAGAATAAAATCTGGGAGAGTGGTCCTGGGGCACAGGGAGTAAAATTTAGGAGTGAAAAATGCACAAAGCTGAACAAGACAACCAAGAAGGCCAGCTCAACTAACAGCAATGTGTGTAAGTTGGTCCAGACCAGTCTGAGACTGAATATCTACAACATATACAAAGTAAACAGAGATATACAAAGTAAACAGAGATATTAAAAATGTTTTAAAACCAAATTAAAGAAAAAATGGAAATAGTGTGTTTATCAGTGGGATGAAAAATCAGTGATTTAGAAAGCACCTGGAGATACACTGAAAGAGCCAGTACACCTGCACAATGCAGACATTAGTAAAAAAAAGAAAAAGCAAACCAGTTGTAGTATTATTTTTGGTGTTACTTTAGTTAGTCATGTTGTGAAGATGTTGCCTGGATTGACTGAGGTGTTAAAGAGCTTCCATCTTATGGATCTGAAGCTAGATCTTTCGCCTGGATCGTACCACATCCAGCTCCAGCAACCGGTAGTACTCTATCAAATGGATAAAAACTAGTGTTCATGTTCTATATCATGTTCCATTTTTGCATTTAATTCTCTATGCTTATGTTGCAGTAAATAACTAACTTGGGAAAAAGCTATTCCCTGTGTGGGTCTTTGAGGGTGAAAGAGGGTAGGCACCCTACCATGATGGTATATTTGCAAATAAGGCTCACAGGACATGGATGAATCTAGTAAAAAACACTGAGGGAAAGACCAAGGATCAGGATGAACATATATTATCCCAGCTCTTGCTAACATAAGTAAATCAGGAGAATTAATATACTTGCAGAAATAATTTTTTGAGATGCTTACTTTATCATAGGAACTCAACATCTACAGGGATTCTGTAGAGTTTCTCTGATCGTGCCATTGGAAAGTCATGAATTAAAAATATAATCTAGATGTATTTTATTTTCATTTTTCTCAAATGCAGCCAAAGAAGTCTACAGTCAATCAGTGCATAAAATGTATAATGTACTACATTCACATTTCATTTGCACAGTTTTTCTTAATTACAGGTATCAGGAAAAATAACCTAAATGTCAGTTCTTGGAGCCCCAAATAAAATGCTTAATTGCTACAGTGTGTATTATAACTTTTATAAGGTATTTCCATTATGACTTTCTATTTTGATGTATTTTCTTATGATTTTTAAATTCAAAAGAGTTATGGCTAAAATATCAATACAAATTAATTTGCTCTATATATATCTCAGAAGTGGTTTTGTACGAGTCATTTTTACTTTTTGTTGTGGTTTTGGTTGGTTATGACACTTTCCAACAGAACTGATTTATATTTAGTGTCGGTATTAGTGCTCACACAGTATTTGCTTTGCTAAATGGTTAATGTTACTTCAATATTTATTGTCTCTTCTGGAATATGCAGGAAATATGGATTATAAAGACTGCTTTTCTACTTTTCTTTTAAAGGTCAATGGTATGTTTTCTCTAAAACTATGGTTAAAATCCACTTTTTAAAAATCCACATTTTTTTCTGAAAACCTGACATATGTTCTTTCCCATAAATCACATGAATGCACAAACATATTTAAAATGTATACCATATACATTTTGCATATACATGTGCTTGCACAGGGTACCCAAGTTTTTAGAATACATGTTTCTGCCCTTTATGACATGCAGTTTGAAACTTGATGATTCATGTTTTATTATTAACCCCTTTATGAGATGTGAAAACCATAGTGTACGTATCCATTCTGAGACACATACATTAACATTGCTTTCATACACAACTAAGTTTAGAATACACTGAGATGGAAAGAGGGAGAAAGTGAAAACCAGAACTTTACCTTGGAAATGTTTCATTCTCTAGTTATGATATTTGATTCTAGAATGCTCTATAATTCTGCTACAAATTTTGTAATTGCCATTAAGAGCTCCAGACCAAGAAACTTATTCCATCTTTATAGAAAATGGTAAAGGCACTCAAAAAGATACTGCAAAGTTATTTAAACTTACTTAACTCTGTTTGCAAAGAGTATGTGTAAAAACAAGACTGATATTTATAGCTAGCTCAATTGCGATGCAAAATCCCATGATGCTGGATTAGAAAAGTGAATTGTATAAAGACAACCTTAGAAATAACATGCAAAGCACTACTTTTTGAAAACAATTTTAGAAATTCTGTGAACGGCACCTATGAATCAGAAAGCACAGAAAGTAAAATCTAATGTATATTTCTTGAGACTATGAAATACCATCTGAAGGATAATGATGAAAGAAACACTGAAAAGAGTATCACAGTGAGACAGATCAAAATCTGTGCAGGTTAGCCAAACTGCTCAGAAGGAGAAAAGAAAAATGGAAAGATCAAAGACTGAAAATTTTATCTATAGCAGAAACACCAGCAAAGAATTTTAGGAAAAAATGTTTTTTTAAGAAATTGTAGATAATATCATTAAAAGAGAAAACAAAGAAACTGTATGTGTATACACGTACCGTATGACACTATGTATTACATGTCTCTTTTCTTTTAAGATCCTTTTCTCCCTTTACTTCTTCCAAAACCTTTCAGCAACCTACATGCTGTTACCACCTTAAAAGTTTCATGCAGATGCTCCTAAAGAACTGACATAATATTCGACTACTAAGAGTGTCAAAGGAAGACTGAGAAAACTTGTTTAAGATACTAGGTGTTAAGGGCAAAAACCTAAAACACATCTTTCTGCCAGAAGTACGCTATGGTCCAGATGATGCATGAAAAACATTTGTCAGGGTAGTTGAGAAGTGAGGCTGGGCACAGTAAGGTTAAGTACTGCATCACAAACAGAAAATTTGCTGATGGCTCCCTGCATGAGGAGAGAGGTTGATCAATCACAGTAATCCAGCTCTTTCACAGCAAGGGTTTATACTGCAGCATGCCGGAACTCACCAGGATGATGCATTCTTCGCACAGTACTGCCCTATAAAACCTATAATCTCCATTCATGTGCTCCTCTGCAGAAAACGTAACCAAGGATTCCTCTCACACTCAAGCTTTGCTCTAAAGCGTATCATGTCCCACATTTCCGTAATCTCTTAATAATCACATAAAGCATAACTTCATTGAACATGTGTGACCATGGTCATGCACTCTCTCTTCAGCCACAGTTTCAGCTTTCATAACAGTATTAGTCTGAGAATGCAAAACTTTCCAGACCACAGAACTGGGAGCCATCAAATCTATATTTACCCTCACCTTAATGCACTATGGAACACATCTAAAACCATTAACTAATGTCAGACTATCTACCTTGGTTTGAACCACACCAGACTTATGTGGACCATATTTGGGAGACAATTGACAAAGCTAATACTTTCACACTGAGGTTAAATTTTAACAAGTGGATTTCTTTTTTCACCAAAAAAACCCAACCAAACAAACAAAATCCCCATAAATTTATCATCTACAAATGCAGGATTGAAATAAAATAAAAAAAAAAGCATTCAGCTGAATAACTCAATTCTGAGCAGTTGCAGTGGGACTGCTCCAAAATGCTGTCTCCACAATGTTACCAAAGGTTCCCCTTGCAGGGAGAAGACTGATTAGCAACAGCTGCAGATGAAGGGCAGAAAGATTTGAGAGACTGGGCAAAATATACTCACTGTCATTTAGAAATGAAACATTACACAATCCCTCCAGAATAGTCCGTTACTGTACTATACAATGAAGACTTTGGCCTCCTTACTCTGCTCTGTTTGAAGGCAGGGGCCTCAAGAGTCACGTTAGTCTAACTCTTCCCAAAACTTCAGACAGAGCACTGTCTGTTTTGCCCCAGAGCTGCTTAATTCCATTAAAAGAATGGGAATCCCAGTGATCTTTGCCTCTTACCTTCAGAAAAGAGATGACTTAGCCCTTAACATCTTGAATTTTATAAAATGGGCTGCCTGTGTTACCAGATGAGATTACAGGAGCACTGCCTGTTTTATCTAGCTGAACACACTCAGGAGGAATATTACCAGTGCCTCTAAATGCAGTGGTAATACAGGTAGAGAAAGTACAAGGGAGGGAAAAAAGTATTTAACCTAAATAATGACACTGCCTCAAGAAATTTATCTGAACAAGCTGGAAAAGGTACGTGAAACTAGTTCCCCTTCAGGTCACACAGGCAAGTAAACCAATGGACTTCAGGTGGCAAATTTATCAATAATATTATAGGAATCTCTTGCCTACAAAATATGAAATTAATCTCAATGGCCCAGGAACATGCTTTTACAGTTTCATGTCCAATATTTCTGTCTTGATTTTCTTAGAACAAAGGTTTTACTGGTTACTAATTAAAACTGTCATTTCCATGTGTGCAACACTTAAATGAATACCCCCATTTAAGTCAGTTAGACAGTGTGTTTGTGGAATATCCACATAAGATAATTATATAACATTATACATTTTTTTTAAATAAAAATTGTAGCGGATTTTGAGTTTATGAAGGAATTCTCAGTATTTCAAGGTCATGTCCATAACACAGGCTCTATATCATTTCTCAGAAGCAGCAAGTCAGCTGATGTAATAGCATTACTAGTATTTGATTCTCTTCCTGTAATTGACCTGCTGTGAAATCATTATTTTCTGATTTAGGGTGATACTGAATAACTGTATTACACGCATTCACCTACTTGCTCTGTCACAAAACAAGGAAACTGGATTATCTGCAATGGCTACTCTGGGAAACACAGACAGGTAATTTATCCCCTGAAGGAGGATACTTACATACAGCATTTAAGATTTGTGAGAGTCAAGTTGAATAATTCCATTATGAGGGTTTTTTTCTGGTAAGAATTCCTATTGCATACAGTACCATCCACCCACAGCCCTTATGAAATTATATATATATGTATGTATGTATGAAATTTGTAAATCTATAAATTAATCCCAAATTATAACTTGAGGTTAGAATTGTTCTGATCATATTAATTTATTTTTATAGAAACCTGAACACCTTCTGGGAGTATTGTGGGGTTGGAAGGGGACTAGGCAGGTGCTATATGATTATGCTGACTAAGAACTCGTGTTCCTAGGTATTGTTTCTAGGAATCAAAGAAATTTTTTCCCAAAAATAAATAGTCATCTACAAAATGGCCTCCTGGAGGTGGGGTGAGGGAGAGAAGAGAGAAAAAAAGGAAAAAAAAAAAAGATACAGAAAAACCCCAAAGTTAAACTGTTTAGGAGGGCAAATCTGAACCTCAGAGTCTTGGTAGAAGCTATAACTTAGCTCCAGATAAAAGTTGTTTTATTGTGTAGCAGTTGTCAATCCACCATGCAAGCAAAGATGGGATACTGAAAAATAGTGTCAATGTATATTTTAAACCAACTCTGACAGAAAAATTTGGGAAGAAAGGAAGAAAATCCATAGAAGAAAGTCATATATTGTATATCACAAATAACTGCAGTCCTTACATTTGAATCGTCATGATTTGCTCACAGCTACAGAAAAGCAGAGTAATTGTGTAAGAAAAACAAGGCGTTAGCAACCACAGTTTTCTACTCACCAAGAAGAAATGAAATTTCATTAAAAACTGATTGAAAATCTTTAGTATAAAAATATTTCCATCTGGACATACCTAAATCCTACTTATTTACCTTTTGTTCATTTAAAAAGCAGGTTTTTTTACCACATAAAGAGAAGAGTGCTATGGAAATAACATTGATTTTGACTGAGAGCTGGATACCTGCTCATGTTTATTAAAAACCTTATTCTCTCTCACTAAACTCCTAAGTGTGTTTTTCAAATCATGGGATGGCTCAGTAAGTGTATTTGACTTTTGCAAAATACATGTTAGTTAATAAGGTATTCTGTTTACAGAACTAAATCTTAAAAATCTGCTTCTAGAATTACTCTAAAAATAATGATTGATATAACTATAATAGTCTTAAGTAATGCCTTAATCCATTCCAAGAGACTCTTCACAGATGAAATTATTACTTGTCCGGATAAGAATAAACAAGCAGACTGACACTATTTATCCAACACACAGCATTTTTTAATGGGGAGAAAGTAATTACATTAATGAGAGAAGAAAGGAATGAAACATTGAGTTAGAATCTCGAAGACATAATGTATGTAACAAAATCTGATATAGAAATAGTAATTGCGATGTCATGTCTTAACACCTCATTTATAAATCTATGATAACAAGAAGTTATTTTTAAAAACTGAATATCTTACATAAAAAAAATCGGATTAAAGGAAAATGGGAGGTTCTGGTCATGTAGCTACTGTAGCAATGCTCTGAGTTTCAAAATTTAAAATATTCTTTGTCCATAAACCAAAGGTCCCAGAAAACTTTTTAATCTAAAAATAAAACGAATTCTAAACTTGGTAAAAATGGAACAAAGAAGAAAGGATAAAAAGCTGCCTGTTTCATGGATCAAACCTAGAGTAATTTTGTAGATCTTAATGCTTCATGTTGCAAAAGACATAGTTTTCCTCTTTTTCACATTGAAGTGGAAGCATAACTTTGAATTTCCAATATATAGATGCATGTATCTATGTATCTATGTATAGATACATACAAAGCTCTATATACACACACAAATATATTCCTTAATGTCAGTTAAATATTTCTTACAGAACCAGAAAATAACCTGTGTTTCGTTTTATCTTTGAATTAAAGCTAGTGTTGGTGTTTCTTTGGATAGTAACACATTATTCATTAAAAATGACTGTGCAGAGTGAAACACTAGTTGATTATGTTTATTCATACATTTTCAACCTCAAGTAAGACTCATTATCTAACACATTGAATATCACACGCAGTATTTGTGAGTGCATTACACAGTGCAGAGCTACATGCAGAAGGACATGAACTAGTGCTAATACTGAAAGCAGTATCATTGTGACGTTGTGCCAGTCAAGCTCAGCAGATGCACACCACTGTCACAGGTGGAAGTATTTGACACAATTATGATTTAGCAGTGATTCGAAATTTATTAATAATTTGAGATAGATCAAGATGTTGAATTTTAGCAGCACTTAATAATTGATTTAAAGGATTACAAAGGGATTTAACAAAATAACTAAACAGTGACTTAATTACATATTCAAAGATGGCAAGATTCACACTAACTTACTATAAAGTATGTCAAATCAATACGTATACATATGAGCAAAAGCACAGATCTCAAATTAATACATATACAAGTAAGCAAAGCATATAAGTGTGCATGCCTGTGTACACACACACAGAGTCTATAACCACTGAGATCAAAGATCTTTTAATATTGCATAACGATAATGAGATGGCAGGTACCCCTTTTAACTCCTATGCATGCACAAAAAAATAGAAGAACACCCACACCCATAAAGCTAATCGTAAACACAGAAGTGGAGAGGTGGATGAAAGAGGAGCCAGCCTATAGTTAAAATTTCCTGTTTCTTGAGTTAGAGTAAATACTTACAATATATTGGCATTCCTCAAAGGGCAATAATTGAGACTCAAGAGGGGTTGTCTCGCTCTGCACTTCTAGTCAAGGTGTTTGCCTGAATGGCATCCCAACTTGGAGGAGATACTGACTGCAGCCTGCTGTGGTCCAGAAGAGCTCAAAAGGTCCTTACTGGGATTGTGACTTATAGGATCCAAGATAATTGATTTTCATCAGGTACTTTTCCATTCCAGCCCAGCTCGGACAATGGAATGTTCCAGTATTTTCCATCAGTTACACAAGGCCAGGACTTGCTAGGACTTGTGGTCCTGGTACCCTCCTCTCTGTGGCCACGATCCATATGTTGTCAGGAGTGATCAGTTACAATTATTACCTTCAAACGGTAAGAGCCATGCACACTATTATGTTCTTAGTCCATTGCTCTCCACCTTTTTTTTCTTTCATGTTAGACCATTGTGTTATGTCTTTATCCATTGTATTGTTATGTGGCCCAGGCAGGGAAGATACCATGTTAAGTAATGAGAAGCCTAAAGCCAGGGGAGGGAGGGGGCATGGAGATTGCACCACCACGATCACTTCTCTTCATAAAAACATGTTAATATTAATAAAATTATGTCCAGAACAGTGGGACTGTTGTATTAAAGGTCATGGTTGCACAGAAACCGTCAGCCATGTGATCTTTGTTCCTTCTAGAGACCTCTGCAACCAGAAAAATATCAGTAAAGGAGAACTGTTTATCTAATAAACATTTCTTTAATATTACCTTTATTTCTTCTAGAGAATTTTATCATTTACTTTTCTAATGGATATTTTAATTCTAGTTATTCTTTATAAGAGTCTAATTCAATATTACAGAGTTTAAACTATTGTGGTATAGCTTATTTAATCAATTTGTGGTTATATCACATGCTTAGTTTCCCATGTAAATTTTTGTTTGTGAGACATGAAAGCCAACCAAATCCACACATAACTTGACTGCTCTGAAGTTCTCTCTCTTTCTCAGCCCTTCTACACTACAGAATGTGAGAAGTCTTCCTAAGCTGTGTCAAACACTCCACCATCACTTTTTAAAGACAGGGGTCAGAAGATCATGAAGTATCCAAATACCCCAGATAGTTAGATATCTACTTTCTGCCCTATGTGTATGAAACTTTGCTTCATATTCATATCTCTGTGAATTCTGCCTACTTACACCTTCAGCATACACATGCTTACTTTGAACTATCACCCTACTTTCTACAGAATGCACAAAATGGGAGTAAATTTATTCATCTTAGTTAAAACTTCTATTTACAGTGCAGAATATTTTAAGTGTAGTCTACAAACCCAGAAATACAAAATTAGAATCATAACTTTAGAAATGATCATGCATCACTGAATCAAGATGTGGTAACATCTTGAAACGGGATCTGTAGGCATTGTCTTTAATCTGGTCAGAGTATTTTTCTCTTCCTACTGTATATGCACTGAAGTCATGACTTTGTTATACTGAAGCAGATAGAACTGTTTTAGGCCAGAATTTGTTACAATGGGTGTTCACCAAATAGAAGAGACAGTCTATTTACAGTGCTTCCAAATTATGGTTAGGACAACAAGAAAGGTGAGAAAGCCCATGCCTAATTGCAGCCTTTTCAACATTTTTATTCATGAATATGTATATCTTTGTCTTACAAAACCACCTTTGGATGTTTATCATCTCCAAAGAAAAATCCATCAGAATTATATCTTCACATGGGAGAAAAATAGTTCATTGAAATTGTTATTCTCTGAAGATGTGTGTGGCAACAGCTTATCACAAAATCCTTTTTGGCACTGTCCCTTCTAAATTATTTTGAATGTAGGAGAGGATTACATGCTTTTTTGAGGTTACTTGGAACTTTTAAGGACCTACATTTCCCAGCAGTATATGGTGCATAGTACTTTCCACTAAAACTCATGGTTTAAACTCTGATATAAAGAATTTCTTTCTTGGCTTCCCTTTGACAGCATCAGCCAGTACCCTTTGTACTGCAGTCACAATGTAACATGAGAGACACTTTTCATAAAGAAACAAGATTGCATTGCAAGTTTTCATTATTCTCTATTAAAACAATTCTGCTGGTTTTAGCAGCCAACTGCCTGATATGGTATGAACGTGCACACTAATTACTTCATAGGATGTAGTAAAAGAGGAACTTGTATATTAACAGCTTTTCTTCAAAAATGTAAGTGTTAAAGAAATATATGAAAGGATACATGTAAGTAATACACTTATTTAATCTCTTTTAAGAGTGTTTTGTTCTAAAGTCTTTCTTTAAATCATTATTTTTTACCATTTTTTACCATTTTAAAATGTCCTATTAAATGAAAGCAAAATTGCATTTCTGATTGCAGATGAAAATGTTCATCCTCCATCATACTGTTCAGACCTTCTGCCATTTTAGTTTTTTGCTTCCCACCTACTAATGCACAACTTTTTGCCATGTTAATAAATGTAAAATATGTGTTAGGCATAGGAAACAATCAGTCTGAATTTCTAGCATCACTGAGATGTGTTAAGCTACTTTCTGTGAGAACACTTGGGCAGAAGCCTCACTGATCTTGACAGGACGGCTATGCCTTAAAGGTTGAAATTGCAAGTTTCAAACTCTGATTCATTTAATTTAAACTCTGGAGATTTTAATATATCATGGAAATAGAATGCACAGAAACTTAATCACAGATTGATCCCAAAGTATTTCATAAGACCAGGAGTTTCCCTGAGAGTATTCCATGAAGTGAATATTCACTTGGGAAGTAAAGACTATGTACTTTCCACTAGATAAGGAGAAGCAAAGAGAAAGGTTTCAAGATTGTAATGTGTATAAATATTTTCTGCTCAAAGATGAGCCCAAAACATATTTAGAGAAGCTTTAGTTTTCTACATATTTTGAAAAACTGATGTAAAGAAGGAAATCATTTTATTCAATGCACTTAGCAATTTTAGGGATGCACTTAGAACCATAAAAATGTAAAAGGAAATGACCTCTGCTTTAAAGCATGACTTTAACAGTCTTGTTTGTGAATCTAGCTAAAAGCAATAAAATGAAATTGAGTGTAAGTTAAAATCTAAGTGATTTGAATTGTTTTCAAGAAGTTCATTAGTACTCTGTTCAAGTTCTGGAAAAACAAACCAACCAACCAACCAACCAAAGAAACAAAACCACCTTTCTAATGAAAATTGGATTTTTTTATCCAGCTAAACCTTCTACCAGAAGATCTACGCATGGGTTATAGCCACACCCATCATATTTTCCAACACAGTGGTTTTTTGAGCCAAGCAGGTAATTAATCAGAATTACCAGAAATGGTAATTTAGAACATTCAGATCGTACGAAGTGAGAGATTTGCAGTCTTGCAGTTTTTAATGGATCTTCAATACATTTCAAAATTAAAAGCTCTAGTGAGAACTAATATAAGATTACTTCAATGTGACCTATTGGGGGAGAAGATGAACTGTTGCCTTTACTTTTTGTGGGTTTTGTGTTTATTATAAAACATTATTTTACTACTGTACTCTATTTGCAACATCTAAAAAGAAAAAGCAGCCTAACACTGCTAAATTTATGTTGCACTTTAATTCCATTCCGAAATAAGTTTTAGTCTGGAGTAAGGCATAGTATTTAAGGCTAAAACATGCTTAATTTAATTAAGATTTTGGTGGTGTTAATTCCATAGTATATCTTCAATACATCTCTACCTTGTTTCTGTGTTAAAGACGAAACCTACTCAGAGCAGTTGATGCCAGAGAGGTTTATTGCAATTATCAAAGGCCCATTTTCTTTATGTCAAAAAAAAAGCTCAGAACAGGATGGAAGATAGGACATGGTAAGTCAAGAAATACTTCTACTAGGAAGGACAAACTGAAAGAAACGTGAGGGATAAGGAAGAAAATACAGGTACCACTATAACTTACATACAGTAACTAGAAATGGTAATTCAGAAAAACAGATTTGGCAATACAGTTGATTGTTCTGGGTATTTTTGCTCCCTCAGCATGGACAGCAGTTTGTTGGTGGGAATCCGGTAGCAATTAATTGGTTTGGGCTAATACACGTTCATGTAATAAGTTATTCACTTCTTTATTTGACATTAGAAATCTAAAATAAAATCAAGACCATTTTAATCAAGAATTAAACAGCTTATTCAGCTAGTGTAAATCAGAGTAATGTGATTTTTTTTATTTTTTTTAAATATAGTTTGTCTGAATTTCACTGAAGGTTCTTTAAAATACATCCTCAGTCTTTTCATTTTTATAGTTTCTGGAGTCAAAAAGTATTTCTTGAGTTCATTAATGTCCCTGATGAGAGAAAGACAAATACATTTTCAGAGGTAGCCCTCAGAGCAAGAGAAAGATAAACATGGATTTACTGTCTTATGTCCTGAGCAGAGGCAAATATTACAGTTGTTTGTTTCTTTTTTTTTTTTTTTGCCATAATTCCTGAGGAACAGGAAGGATTTAAATCTTAAGTATACCTCTGTCCTAATGTTAATATTTTCCTAAAATTATAAGATATCCTGTAGGGTTGAGAAGACAGCAAACTAACTTGTATTTATGCAGCTGACCACATCCAAGCAGGCGTGTTTCATACCGAACTTTGATTCTCCAGAACAAGAACAGGCAGGACTGAAGCACCATAGAAATGCTTTAGAGCACCTCAAGTTGTATTCACCAGAAGGACCTTGAAGTAAGGGAATAAGTGAGGAATAATGAAGCAGGAAAAATCATTATGAAAAAAATAATAATCTAAATTATATATGCCTTGATTTGAAGCACCCTAGGAAGACAATATTCAGTGTTTCTCTGGGGGCCCAGCAACCCACTGAGTGCATAACTAAGGATGCAAAAAGAGTAAAGCATTTTCTGCATAATTCTTCTAGTATACCAGTGACAAATGAGAAGCATGTTAATTTCTCCACTAGAAAGCAGTATTTCATGAAAGCTGGTCATGAAGTACAGGAAGCTTTTTCTGGCCATTTTCAAATACCACAAACCAAGAGAACAGGAAAGTCTAGTAGGTTACTTTGAAGGAAGATTTATGTATTTCAGTGTCCTGGTTCCGGCAGGGATGGTGTTAATTTCCCCAGGATGTGGCAGGGGACACAGGTATTCCATGCCGTGTGACCCATGCCCTGGGTCTAGTGGGGAGCTGGCCGGGGCAGGGGGCAGGAGGTCGCTGCTGGGAGCGGGCTGGGGTGGTCCGGGTCCTGTGGGTGAACAGCGGTACCGTAATAGTGTTTGTATATTCCTTTATAGGTCCTATGGCTGTTGTTTTTCTCTTTCTCTGTTCTGTTAAACTGCCTTTATCTCAACCCACAGGTTTTGCCTTTTTCTTCTGATTCTCTCTTACGGCTGTGGGGGTTGAGCCAGTGGCCACCTGGTTCTTTGTGGGCCAAACCCACAACATTCAGCTTTCATATTTTCCTTACAGAGCTGGGAGGAGATAGAATATGTAAAGGAAGTGTTTCTTAAAACAAGATCTGGTCAAGGTGTTTAGAACAAATCTTTTTGCAATTATTTGACTTGTGGAATTGCTGTAGTTATCACACCGATGTTCTATAATCAACATTTATTAACATGGCATCAATCATATAAAATCTGCTATTTCTTCTGTAGAAATGCTGAGCATTTCTTAAGCTTGGTTCAAATACTGCTCTCTAAACATTTTCCTTACATATTTTTATGGTTTCTTTTTTCAAAAATTCTTTTTTTCAAATGAGTCAGTAGAAATTTTCCAAGACACTCCCTGCAAGACCATACTATAAAGATGATTTTTTTTTTTAATCTGTCAAAATCTATAGCTAGTAAAGGTTATAGTAAACCCGGTGGATTTGTCTTCTATGACCAAATGTTAAATTTCATGATGGTGAAATGAAGAACATAAAAGGCACGTAGTGCAATAAGAAATATAGCTAAGCCCTCTGAGCTGCACCTGTTTTCTTCCAACACATCCACTTGTTTTGCTGTGGGTGTTTTGGTTGGTTGTTTATGTTTGGGTTTGTGGTTTTTTTTTTAATATGCATTTCAGTGATGCTACTCAGTAGGCAATTAAATCAGGATTTCCTTGAATGGGTAAAGGACTTTAAAAAGAAAATGAAGGCTGTACACAGTTCATTTAGGGCCATACTTTTGTGTGCAGCATCCATAGTATAGAATTCCTATTTCTAGCATCACAATATCAGTAAAAGTAAACTAAATCTGAGGACTATTTGTGTGCCTAAGTTGTTGCTGTTGACTCCACTATTTTCATGGGTTCACTGTCATAATCAGCTACAGAAACTTTACTCGGCAGCTTTGCACCCCTTCAACTTATCTCACTTGAAATATGAGAGATCAGGTAAATTTAAGTTTATTTTAAATAGCTTTTTTGGGGATGTTATGACTCAGTTAAATGAACAGTCAATCTCATTTACACTTTTAATGTACTGAGTCTCAGACACATTCATAGGATGTGAATCCTTATATATATCTTCAGCAGAAACAGTGGTGTGAACTGATATCATCCACTGCAGTATAAATAGATATCTACTGCCCTGAAAATAAAAGTGATTTCCTCTAACTGATTTTTGAAAGTGTTTTATGGCTACGTTGATCTCAAAAAAACCTTAGTGCTAAACTGCCAGACAAACCCTTCAACAGACATTCATATACAGAAATGTTTTGGGGTTTTATTGCACTCATTGGAAATTGTAAGAAAGGCCATATACAAGGAAACGAGTGCCTGGCTAGTGTTTATTATTTCTGTTTATCTTCTTTTACCTGTCACTATATGTCCTTCTATGCCTCCCCTTACCAGGACAGTGAGCAGAAATAACACAGCTTTCTTGCTATAGTGCCTGGTATTGGTTATCATATTCCACATAGTTGGCTTCTATTAAGAAATATTTCTGTCTCCTTTTCTTATTCTGAACTTCCTTTACTGTGATTTTCTGCCTTATACCAAAGCAGGAGACTCCTCACAGCAGGACCTTATGCTTATGACTGGCTTTATTCAAAAAACATTTGGCACAGACAAGCAAGTTATTCTCATTACTTCATACTCACAGAAATCAGATGAACTGCAACATATGCTGCTTTAAAAAGATGGTTTATAAAAAAGGCAGATTGTTTTTCCTGAGAGTTGCAAATAGTGCCAACTACAAATACCTTAACACTTGATCTGACAGTATACTCCTATACCAATTTGCCATCAGGGATGTATAAAAGTTACATATTCCTTCACCTTTTCCATCACTGAGACCAGTTAAGGCTGTGGCTGTAGCTATACAGCTGTGCACACACAAAGTGAGTGTTTATCTACACCGTAACTGTGGATTCAAACATGCACACCACTATGAATACTTAATAAAGAAAATAAACCCTGACAGTTTCAAATTGTAACAGTCATCCTTCATTTTTGGGGGTATTTTTTGTGTTGTTTATCAAATGTAATGTATATGTAAGTTATACCACCGCAAACACTGATATACATTTGCTTTAAATCCAATATCTATGCCACATAAATGGAATAGATGGTGAGGAGCTAGGTGAAATTAAATCTTCTGTACCCTTAACTTCATCATTGATTGACATAATTAGCCCTCCAAAGTAAAAAAAAAAAAAAAAATCTCCCTTCAACATTGTGTACAGCTATATACAAGTGCCAGGTCAATAAAGCCATTAAGTGCCATTCTATTAGATATTGCTATTTAATTAACAATTCATGGAAGTGTTTCAGTCTATATATATCAGTATAAACATGTGTGTATATATATGTGTCTCTATTACGTATACAGAAACACACACAAACAAAAAAAACAGTTGGCCCTATTCACTCTTCCCTCCTCCCACTTTTCTTCCCATGAAAAAATGTTATGATACTTTATATTTTACTATATGTTACTTACAACAAAATTGTTTTTACATGGAGAAATACCGGTGCAATTTTCTTGCTTTGTCATGAGTGGGAAGGCATCTCATTCTTTCCATTCCCATTGGCATCCACCAGTATGCCAAAATACAGGCTGCTGCATATAAAGAAATAAAGTGCAGTAAAAGAAGGCATCTTCACTGGCTGCTCAGTTATGCAGAATATAAAAGATTAGCCTTCCTGTTTCTAGACACTCCTCAAAAGTTATAGTCAACCAAACCACATTTACAGTACTCCTCAGTTCATTGCACTCATTTACTATGTGTATATTATTCTTACTTGCCTTCAGAGAATGTGTATTGAATTCTAAACACTGCTGAATTTCCCCACTAGAAGCACTATATACAGTGATGTTTTCTGAATGCATGTATCAGCCAGGATTTACTTCTATATTCCTTTTCAACACCTTCCCCCACCCCCGCTACCCCCCAGCAAAAGGCAGTGCGTACAGATTGCTAATCCTACTTTGCACCACGTACTCCTCTGGCTGAAAACAGTGGTGTCATCTTGGCATTTTTCCTTCATCATACAATTTGTTTTCTTGACAGTAAGGTTAAGAGCAAGGGATACAAATTACCTGATGTAAAATTTCTAGCTGAAGATAGATGTCATGTGAATATTAAATCATCTATCCTATTTGCATATTGGCAGATAACCTGCTAGAGCCATGTAAATTACTTTTAAATAGTTCAATGTATAAGGGAAGCAGTAAAGCATACAGTGATAAAACAAGGATCCTAAGGGTTTCTACATCATTACATTTCAATTTTGGTTGGAGGAAGAGCAAATGAAAGCTGAATTAAGCTCTTCTACAAACTTGTAAGTTGCTAGAACTTCTTCAAATCTTCATTACATTTTAATGATCTGTCATATTTCCAAGCAGTATATAGCAATAACTTATGTCTAGATGCATTAACTCAGGAAAATATTTTATGAATGAATTAAGAAGAAATGTACAGACTTTCAGACTAGATAACAACCAATTTTTTTTTCAGATTCTAGATATGCTGTGTTAGCACATTTAGTTTTTCAGGGTTTGTTGCATTCAATTTCCTCTTGTATGCTTCTAGAAAAGGTATAGCCTTAGATATACACTACACATGTGGTACTGCTGATGGTCAGACATAAATGAAGGCAGCAGAGAGAATTTTTTTGTCAAAAACCATTTTTCTAGAGCCCAATATAAACAAATATGAATAATATTGCACTCTGAAATGGCCAAATAGTGTTATCTTGTATTTTCTTATATATACAAGTGGTGAGTGAGTGAATGATTTACATTAAAACATAAATACTGAGAAATTCAAAAAACATCATACAAAATAGATATATTAAAAATATTTATAATTAAAGAATATTATATGTAACTAACAAATAATATAGAAAATTAAAATATAACTGAAAATATTATTGATATAATAAAAATGTAGATAAATAGAAAAATATAATACAAAACCAATAAGGTAATTACTCAGATCAGAAAAAAATCTGAGAAAATACTTTACTGGAAGTATTATTCACCAGAAATACTATTTTGCTCTTCATTTTCTCAAGACATTCACTTAGATGTAGATGACCTGGAGAAGTGCCTTGCCCAGTCCATTGCCCAGACCTGGTAGGCCAATGAACATTGCAAGTGCTGACCCCTCTAGAGACCTACAAGGTAGAAGGGAATGACCTGCATGCGCTTTTCTGATTTCAGTTTCAACTACAGAAACATCTCCCCAGCTGAGTCAGTCATTCATTATGTGTTGGCAGCACTGAGAACCCCTCAGCTTGCTTTGTAATGAGATGATGTGAGTTCATTTAATAGACGAAGGAAATAATGCTATTTTTCTAGATCAGAAAGCATTTCCTTTTGCAAGCAGATGTTGGGACACTAGAAAAATTGTGTTTTATCTCAAGGCAGAGCTGCGTGGCCTGAGAAGCTGTCTTATTTCTACACACATCACCAATTTGTTTTCTTTGTTCCTATGTTACCAGCCAAATACAAGGTTCGCCATGCCAGACGCCACAGGAACTGAGTGTTGTATATCCAGCAGATATCTATCAATGCAGCCACATACCAAAGATAAATGCAACACACAGGTAATGACTGGTGTAAGCTCTAAAAAGAGCAGCTTCCATCTGAGACGAACTTAGCACAGCTCCATCTGGTACCTCTACTCACTGCTAGTCAGCTGGCAGGGAAGTGGGAGCTGGATGGAAGGGCTGCAGCATCCAAGAAGATTGCTTAGCATGAATTATAAACTTGGCTACCTACAATTTCAAACCCTGGGAAGCACTCTGGGAATGATTATTGCCCTTAGCAGTTGGCTACCTCCTTCGTCACAGAATGACTCGCTTTGTTATTGAAGCAAATTAAGAGATGGAGGTTTATTGAGTGTTGGGCAACCCGTTAATTAGTGCAATAAGGTTTCCTTGAAGTTCATGAGGGCTGGAAGCCAGAACTGGACCAGAATTTGATTTGAACACACTATCTACAGTTTCGCTGGCAAAAAGATAAGTGTGCAGAACATGCAGAAGGAAATAATTTATTCTCAGGAGGACCTTTCTTTTTCCCGTAGCAATCAATGTCTGTGCATGTGCCAGCAGAAGAAAAAGAGAGGGACTGTCTGAATTAAAATCACAGTGAATGTTTATGACCAGGACAGGTCCTGACACACATTATTTTAATTATAAAGGGTCAAATAAACAGTGCTGACAGTGTGAAAGGGGTCCCTTCGGGTGCAGTTAGGCTCCTGGAGCATCTTCTGCCCAGCTGAGGATCAGAGTCAGTCAACATGGAGTTTTACCTTCCAAAGCACAGTAATCAAAGGACCAACCGCTGTTGCCTGGGGGTTTTCAATAGAAATTAGAAATTTGATGGCTAGCAACTGTTTTCATGGGAGAGGGGAAAAATCTTACTCAGATTTCTTAGCAATTTAAACAGAAAATTAAAAATAGTATTAAAAAAAAAAAAAAAAGAAAGAAAGAAAGAAATAGAAAGAAAAGAAAGGAAAATAAAGCCATCTGAGGAACAAGGTGAATCCTACTATCAGAAAGCACCAAGGCACAGGCTGGGATTAGCTTATCTCAATAAGCTAAACTTCCTGGAGTGAAAGCCTTCATTCTGGGATTTTTTTCATCGTCTATTATTACTAACAATTTATGTAATGCAGGCCCTTAGTCCTGCTTACTATATTCTTAAGTTTTCACAGTAAAATTTAACACTTAAGCTTGTATGTTGAGCATCTAGCATATTCTCCCATACTGGAAGATGACTGATAAGTAACTATAAAAGGAAGAGTGAAAAGAAATCTCTATGTTAATGAGATAGCTCTGTTAACACGTAACAGCATAATATATGACATTAGAGCTTATGTTTAAGTTATATTTATAACTTTTAAATTTCAAAGCAACCAAATTTAGGCACAACATAATTAAAAAAATGCATTTCTATTCTTTTTTTAAAGATATATATAGGAAACATACTTGAGAAACTAAATAATTCATTTTCTGAATTAACATTACCAAAATCAAGAGGATAGAAACAGACAAAGAATATGTCTATATTTAATAAGGGAAAGCAGTCATCCCACATTTCAGTCCCTGAAATAATGCTAGAATGAATAGTTATATGCAATTCGAATGCAAGCAGGAAATTAGTAAGATTACATAAAGCGCAGCAAATGTGAATTCATCAGGAAAAGAAGAATCATGCTAAACTGCTAAACAGCATTATGACAGGTCTACTGCATGAGTTAGAGGGAAACATTACTTTTTAATGTAACTAAAATAGAAAGTGCAGTTAGAAAAGGTTAGGATTAATACTGACTTGAAATGCATTGTACATACCTTAGAAAGCAAGTCTGGAATTATCAAAAGGGTTTGGTAAACTTGAAATCTGGCATAAAAATCAGTCAGATGAAAATCACTAAAGATAAGCGCAAAAATCTACATTTAGAAGAGAGGTACCAAATGCAAGACTGGAAAATAAGCAATTACTGATTGGGCTGAAGTGCTGCAAAAAGAAACTAGCTGTTGAGTAGGTAAAACTGAGTATGAGTCAAAAGTGTGACTGTTGCTAATCACCATGGCAGGCAGCTACCATTGTGGGATGTACTAACAAGAATGTTATATGTAAGACACAGATGAGAGCTATTTTGATCTACTTATTCTAGGGAGCTACCATTTGGAGCACACATTCAGCTTTGAGTGTAGCAGGTAATGTTTTAAGCAAACGTATAGAAGAAAAAAATATGTTTCATTATGAGGATTTACTGCATCTATAGTCTGCTTTAATCCAAAAGACCCTATAGTTTTCTGTAAAGAAAGGGGAAGAATAACTGTCTTCTGGGACTACAGGTAAAAAATTAAAGCCTACTGCAAATACGGCAAAAAAAGGTAAAGTTTGGCCTGTAAAGGTTCTAAAATCTTTACTGGAAATTTTTAAAGAAGGAAGTAAACAACAGTAGCAGGGATGATCTAAGTATACTTAATACTACTTCAGGCCGGGAAGATAGATAACATGATCTCTCAAGGTTCCTTTCAATTCTCCACTTCTTTTATCCTAAATATATATACCATACACAATTGCAGTTGCAGTGACTTCCACTGCTGGACATGATTTAGCAAGAGTTCACAGCTCCTCACAGACTTCTGAACTAATAAAGTGAGTCTGACTGCCAGAAAAAGCCAGAAATTTTTCAAAGGTACAAAGAGACACAAAATTCATGTTGCAGCTTTTTTTTTAATGCATTTGAATATATGAACTTTTTACTAATTTTTGTTATTGCTTTGAAATTTTCTCTTTTGAAACGCCTAATCTATAGCAATTCTGAATACAGCTTTTCTTTTAACTGTACTTGGTTAGGTACATTTATAAAATTTAAAGCAATGTACATTTCTTTGTGTTTCATATACAATTTTGCTTACATTAAGACCGACACAAATAAGTTACATAACTCCTCAAATGAAAGTATCACAGCAATCAGATTGTTAGGCTCTATTTAAATCCCTCAGACAATCATTTACTGTCCCTTTGAGCAAGACCAGACTCCTTAAAAATCAAGTTTCTTTGATCCCTGCTGTTCCCAGTAAAGTCTCTAGACCCAGGAGAAATACAGTCCATAGACAGCATGTATGAATTTGTCTGTTCACATACAAACTGTCTAATGACACTATATAATGCCATACTAACCAAATATTTACTTTGCTAGATGTTTCAAACACTCAAAAATGTGCAAGGGCAACCTGCACTCACACTGTGTTTCCAGATTTATTGTCTGGATGTACAGCCAATGCTGTCTTCAGGAATACACATGGGCACTCCAAAAAGCAATACTCAAAAAAACAACAAGATTTAATTTCTTCAACAATAACCATCTAGACTATAACATCTTAGGGCATAAACTGTGCAACTATTCTGTGTTGAAGGACACCACACATGCTTCTTACTCTTTAAGGTAAATAATAATATTCAAAACTAAACCATTGTAATTTTAACTGTGAGTGTTTTATTGACATATTAGATCCTATCTTGCCATATTTCCTTCTGATCCTTTTTCCACACAAAATCTACTTATCCTGCAACCATGTAAAGAAGCAGAATGATACAACTAGCCAAAGCCACTCTCTCTTGCTTTAAAACAAATTTAAATACTAGCGGAGTCCAGAAAGGACAGTCTGAAATTTTTGTTCTGTTGAGAATTTACAGTTTCAGTGTTCAAAAACACATATGTAGGACCTACTCCTAATCATTATGTACAATTACAACAGCTAGCAATGTATCTAACCAGTGATCTATATGCACAATTGCCTCATTTGCAAACATATGAGATAATTTAAAGTGTAAATTAGTCAGAGATTCATATATACAAAATTGTGCAGGTGTATATTTTAATCCAAGTTCATCTGGATTCAGCTTCTCTCCTTTATAGTGGAGTCAGATTGGAGGGCCTAAGTCATACCAGTTTACCAAGATTACTCATTTGTTTCATAGAATGTATTATAAGAGTTGTGTTTTATAACCTATTCTATATTTGAAAAAAAAAAAAAACCTTCAAGTGATATTAACCATATTTTGTCTTGTGCAGGGCTTAAGTGTACAACAGGAGGTGGCACCCACTCTGGTTCTGACATGGATGTGAGCCCTTTCCTGGCACTGTTCATTTCATATGGCTACTGGATTGTCTCACTTTTTTACCCACCCACCAGTATGGCTGACACCTCTATGTTGGCAGAAGTTCAGAATTAAAATGTTCTAAACAGCAGAGCACTAGTTGTTTGCAGCTCACCATTTATAGTTGCAATACAGCCCTTTTACATTAATAAAAAATAGGGCAATGATCTGAAGCCAGGTTCTACACACATTAGGACTGCCTAAAACGTGGGATTAAGAACGTTTTGTGAAATCAGTAAAAAGTATTTACTCACTGTTACATAGGCATTAATATCATCTTAACTCAGTGCTGGAGGAGACAATACTATCAAGAAAACAAATTTTAGTGATTACAGATAATTAAGATGGCTGCAGAAGTCACTCTAGAGAAAGACAGTGCTCATGGATATCAGGAAAGGGACACAACCTTTTAAAAATTAAAAAAAAAAAACCCAGTAATCGCAAATGAGTTTTTCCAAGCCAGACGTTTCTATTTTGACATTTAGACATCAGTAACGTTTTCACTAAGCTCAGTAGAATTACTTTTTTTTTTGAAAAAAAAAAGAATTAAATCATGGCCTATCTGCTTTAACTCATTAATAACCATTTGCAGCCCAGCAAATCATGGCTCTGGAGGTGTAGTCATCTGAATCAAATGGGAATTCTTAAAGACCACATTTATCCAGGAACCAATAATTAATAGTGTAAGACAGTGAAGACTGGTACATGGAGTTATATAGCAGCCCACAGAGTAGTATTTTAGGAAAGAATATGAAACCAGTTGTACTGGATTTATGTGATAAGGGTTGGTAACAGGGGAGCTTCAGGGGTTGACTCTGTGAGAAGATCCTAGCCACCTGCACAACTAGTTGCCTTATCTAAGGGACTTAGATAGGTGTCTGGAGTGAAGCTGAGCCTGAGGAAGGAAGGGGAAAGGTGTTTTCCTGAAGAGTTTGAATGTATGTTTTCTCTGTTTCCCCATACCCATCAGTAATCAAATGTTTTAAGTTAAGTTAAATTCCCCAAGTTGAGTCTGGTTTGCCTGCAGAAGTAATTTCTGACTGATACTTGCATCTTTATTTCAAGCCATGAGTTTTCCTGTTCCTGCTCTTCCTATGTTCTTCCCCCTTCTTGCTGAGGGCATAGGGTGAATGGGCAGCTGCGTAAGTGCTTGGCTGCCAAGTGGGGCTGGTCCACCACACCAGTGTGCTCATGATTCCAGTGGATGACTGGATAATCTCCATTAGGCTTAAAGATGTCTAGTAATTTAAAGTATCTATAGATTGGAAATGCCTAATTGCTAATAACAACCTGCCATTTAGTGCAATTAATTATATGGTTACATGCTGCCATTGCAATGGTTGGAACAGCCATCTAAGTACTGAGCAACAGAACACAAGCAAACAACCTGGTCATTTGAAAAAGCAGATGTACGTGTGAGTTCTGCTGGAAAGGCAGGCAAGAGGACTGAGCCCCTAGAATGCCTAAAATATTTCTTACTTCATTTATACCAGTTTTGTACTACTTAGGTAAATTTAAATTTGTCTTCAAAAAGTTATGTTATGGAAAAAGAATCAAACTTTTAAGATATTTATTGTTTTGACTCATGGTGGTTCAATTTGTTTATGGTACCAGTCTGAAAGTTTCTATAACAGATTGATATAATTGTCCTGAATAAGCATCACTCTTTAGAATTTTTTTTCTTTGCCAAAAAATGTCTCGTTGAGTAATATTCAAAATGCAGTATCTTTAAATTGAAACATTACCTCCTTTTCGACTGAAGCAAGCAATTACATACGTTAGCAATACAGACAGACAGCTATAGACAATACAGATACATCAGGAAATTATTCTTAAAGAACCTTAAAATTTCTTGAAAATGTGTAACACATATAAAGAAAGGCAAAACTTATCAGTCAAGATCTACAATGTTCATACCATAAACAAAAATTTGTAAAGTCTTGCCATATTCCAACACAGCTCCCATGGTTTAAATAGGAGTGATTTATGCACAAAAATATTACATTTTTTCTGTTAATCCTTTCTGTCATTACTGGACATGCAAAGCATGTTCAAAAGATTTTTCTATTTGCAAAAACACCATGTTAGTGCAAAGTTCACTGGTACCTCATTTATACTGGTCTGCATTACAGATAATATTGTCCTATCTGATAGAATAATCAAGAATAAACGTGTTCGATGATAGAGCTCCAATAACATTTTAGCACAAACTTATAGCACACCATCAGACAGACCTTTCCAACACACTATACATCATTGATCTTCTTGAGAGCACAGCTGCCTCTTTGAAAGAAAAGACAGTACACTAGAGACAATCTGAATATGGTCAGGTCAATTGTAACAGAATAATGAATGCAATAGAACTGTTTTTTTTATACTAATTTGAAATAATATTGCAATAGCTGTAAAATAATGCATACTTGCTCCAGGAGCACACATTACGATAATGAGTTATCTCAAAAAATACTCTATTTTGGTGTTAGTTTTATACATGATGTGCTTGATGTTTCTTAAAATAAACAATGTTTATAAAAGAAATTATATTTAAAGAATTAAGTGTAACTTATTGCAATGCCTGCTTTAACATGCACAAAGAATGATACAAATATGAAGCTGAACCTTCCACACTTTTAAAGCATTATTTTGGTGGTACAAACTGACCACTCATTCCACGAATCTCCTAAAGAAACAACCAAATCACAATGCTGGGCAAAATAATATTATTTAGTATCTACTTATTTTAAAACACTAGATTCTTTCCATTCTACTATTCTATCCAAATTTTAAGATAACAGCTCATTCCAGGCTCAATTCTTGCACCATGCATGCTACATCTGCAAAGGAAACTTCTTCAGTTCATACAAGCAACTCTCCAAAGCTCATTTGCAACATCTGTGTTTTGAACATATTAATCATTATTTGAAAGTACATTCTATTCACTAAAAATACTAATGTTAGCTTTTTGTTGGCAGCTTCTGCATGGAGACCAAATACTAGGCGGTAAGGTGATTATACAGAAAAGGTAGAGCAAAGATTATAGATAATACATAGTTCAAAACCAGAAAAAAAATACTTCACTATTGTTTTGAGGGTGTATGTTTTTTTTAGAAAGGAAAGTGAATATATTACGAAAACAAATACCAGAAAGCTAATAGATTTGAGAAAGCAGCAAAACAAAACACAGTCTGGTTTTATGTATTCAAAATAACTGAGTGCAGAGAATGAAGGTATTTTCTTCCAACAGCTCTGAAACAACTAACCCATTATGTTGTACAATTAATAGCACACTTTTCTAGCGAGTCTGTCAAAACTAGTATCATATGACTGGAGAACTGTGAAGTGCATGCAAGAGGAGGAGTAGGATAAAGTCAAGTACAAACCATTAGGCTGCTATTACTAGGGTACAAGGCTTAAAACAAGCTTGGAAAGACAGAATAATTTTTAAAAAAAGAAGTTCAGGAGAGTAAAAAAGAACAATAAAAAGAAGAGGGAAGGAGCTGTGATAAACTAACCCTGATAGATTTTTGTTACAACTGATTTCCCAAATTAGAGAGATTCAGTAGTAATTCGGTAGTAGATTCAGTAACCGGGCTTCAGTAAAGTATTTGATATGTCGTTATGTGGAACAATAATAGTTAAACAAGAGAAAATGAAAGACTGCTACTAAATTTATAAGGGGAACAGAACCGAGCTGGATCAATGCGATGAAACTGAAGAACATAAAAATGTATGCAGAGTCAGGTACCTATATCTAAGATTTTCTAAGTTTTGCAGGAAGATCAACATGAGCCAGCAATGTGCAATCACAGCCCAGAAGGCCAACTGCATCCTGGGCTGCATCAAAAGAAGTGTGGCCAGCAGGTCAAGGGAGGTGATTTTGCCCCTCTACTCCACTCTTGTGAGACCCCACCTGCAGTACTGCATCCAGCTCTGGAGTCCCCAACATAAGAAAAACATGGACCTGCTGGAGCGTGTCCAGAGGAGGACCGCGAGGATGATCTGAGGGCTGGAGCACCGCTTCTATGAGGAGAGGCTGAAAGAGTTGGGGCTGTTCAGCCTGGAGAAGAGGCAACTCCGGGGAGATCTTATTGCAGCCTTCCAGTACCTAAAGGGGGCCTACAGGAGAGTTGGGGAAGGACTTTTTACTAGGGCATGTAGTGACAGGACGAGGGGGAATGGCTTTAAACTGGAAGAGGGTAGGTTTACATTAAACATTAGGAAGAAATGTTTTACTTTGAGGGTTGTAATGCACTGGAACAGGTTGCCCAGAGAGGTTGTTGAGGGCCCATCCCTGGAGGTGTTCAAGGCCAGGCTGGATGTGGCCTTGGGCAACCTGGTCTAGTGGGCGGTGTCCCTGCCTATGGCAGGGGGGTTGGGATTTGATGGTTTTCCAGGAACTTTCCAACCTGTGTCCCTGCCTATGGCAGGGGGGTTGGAATTTGATGATTTTCAAGGTCCTTTCCAACCTAAACTATTCTATGATTCTGTGATTCTATCATCTGAAAATTCACCTTCATTGATGATAGATACGCATTTATGACTTAATCACGCGTGAAAAATACCTGTGATAAAGACAAATCATATCTGTCTCCCTTTGAAATATATAGGATAAATACTGTTTCAGAAGTCATAGGTAAGAGAATACCTTGCTCAATCATACCTAAAACAAGTCTTCATTCATACCTCTTTTCAAGGAAAGAGAAGTTCAAACTGGAGTAATTGCAAATTTTACTAGAATGATGAAAAGAAACTTTATGCCCATAGCTTGGCTTCTCTATTGTTGATATTTTGTATTGTTAAAGCAAAAGTAACAGAGACACAAGGACCAAGGAGGAAGGAAAGTTATTTAGAGTCATTAACAAACGAATAACTGAATATGAATTGGACATTAATAAATTTAATTTTTATTTTAAATTAACAAAAAAAGTTCCCTGTAAAAGCAAAAAAAAATACCTGTCACCCAGAATCTCTTTGATCCTTCTGTTCCTGGTAAAAGATACTCTGCAAAGGAAGCTATGCTGCCTTTATAGAACATCTGACAGCATTTGATCAAAAGTCAGTTACATTAATGAAAACTGTAGAACTACCTGAATCTGCTGAAGACAGATTTTGGCCTCTCTGTTACAACTTATATTTTACTTCAGTGTCAACACATCCATGCATACTGACACATATACATGATGTCCGGCTGTGTCAGCTGCCATTCTTGATGTCATACAGTCAGAGCCTCTCCATGAACACTGTGCAGTTGGCTGTGTGTACTCCAACCCCCTCCACACTTACTACATCAGCTGTAGAAACAAACCACACAAGTAGAACTGGTCTTTATTTCTTGTTCTCCAAGCAGCATAAGCATGAGAAACTGTGATTTTATGTTTAAATGAACAGGCTGGTTTAGATATAAATGTTTAAGGGAATATAGTAAGTAAGATGCTTAATTATTACTTAATTTGTGAAAAGCAGACATGTTGCTCGTGAGCAAGAAATAAGATAGATACATCAGATTCCAAGTTCTTTTTCCATCTATGAACTCTATGGAATTATTTGCCTGCATGAATACTTCCTAACTCATATGAACTGGTTGACTATCAGAACATAACCAGACTCATCACTGGATTTTCTGACAGGTTATGGGGGAGCGGTGAGAGAAAGTTATCTTAATTCACTGCAGGTAGACGTTCTAAACTCCCAGATCTCAGCACACCCCAAAATATGACTTACCAATATTTTGTTTTAAAAGAATCGCTAAAAACAAAGTTCCAGGTTTGAAAAACTGGTCAGAAGCAAACCCAAACAAAGCACAGTCTTGCAAAAACTGCCACACAGCTTAACTTTATTACTGTGAGCAGTCCTTACTATTCATGGTGGTAAATGTTAATACATGCATAACTGCTGGCAAATTAAGTTTTTATTTCCTGGATAAAAGAAAGATTGTATCTGACACAAACTTATTACTCTAGCTTCATAGGATTAGAAGGAAAGTACTTTTCTCTCATCCTAAAATTCAATTAAAAATCTGAAGCAATACCATAAAGTGTTTCTTCACAAAAGGATGAAAAAATATGACAAGAACACATTCATTTTAGGCAAATGAAACAGTTCAAATGCTGGAGTTAAACTAAAACTTTTTCAATGAGAAAACAACACCTTAGATAAGTAGTCACTTCAAACATTGCATAAAAAGAGACAAAGGAAAAATTTGCAGTTGAAAAATCTTAATGCTATTGAATAAGTGAGTGAGGGGTAAATTAAACAAGATTCTGTTTCTCCAATACAGATCATTATATAGCTGTCAGTAACCTAAGAATAAGTGTGCTTAAATATTTAAGAAATTTCAGTGTTAACCTAACAACAATGTGGTGATTTTAACAGGACAATAACAACAGGAATAATAATTAGAGAGCTGGTAAAGCTGTCATACTAGATAGGTTTGTATTTAAATTGTATATGTCACTCGTCTCAAACTCACCAGCTCTTTTAAGAATAAGAATTTAAGGAAGTGGGATTATACTCAAGTGGAAAATGTCTAGTTTGGTCTCACACAAATGTGTGACCATAGAGGAGGTTTCACATAGGTGAATGTTTCGGCCATATCCTTGTATTGTTTCTGAATGGCAGTTATAAAATCTTTTGTAAAATATCATTGCATATTGGAAAATCACACTTTTCCCTTGTCCTCGTGAATCAAATAATACTAATACAGGTGTGATTTTTCTCTGTATGAAGACACATATGGTAAACCTAAGCCAACCTACTGAGCAGAAAAGCAGTCAGAAGGAATAAGCAGAACTGCTTGATCCAGCTGCTGTGCTGCATGAAGTTTGAAGGTAAGTTTTTTAAGCAAAAATGAGAATATACTTGAAGGGAAGAGTTATTCTTCATGGAGGTAAAACAAGGAGGATCAGATCAGGCATAAAAGCAGTCAGGAAATTCCATTAATCTGTTCTTTTTTAATATAAAGGATGAAATTATTACTACTTGTCCTGTATGGGCAGCACCAATGATTTAATTATTGTGAAGAAAGTGAAACCTCCAAAATTCAACACACAACTAAACACATTTGAACATACTAACGTATCCAGATTCTGAAGTGTACTCCCAAGGCTTGCTACCAAGAGCGTATTAATGACTTATTTTTTATCCTTATGCAAATATTCATTAGAAAGTGTAAAGATCTCTATTTCACCATAAAAATCCCAGTAGGCTTCATTAGTCCTGACAGAATAAATTGAAAAAAACCTCTCTTGCATAGACATCTATTCTTTATCAACAATACTGGTATGCTAAACCCAAGCAGCAAATGATCAATGTGACTTATGCAGGAGAAATCTTCTCATATAAAGGCAGACAAGGCCTTCTGCCAACTCATTTGTCAAACACTTGCCAGTTCCTCTTTTCCTTTACAGGGAAATACTGACCTTGATTGAAAATATAATGATGAATAACACTCCTTTGAGTTATCTTTGCTTTTACAGTTTTAATTTTGTTAGGCTCCAAGAACCTTTTAGACAATTATTCTGTCCATCTTTTCGAGTCTCTAAAAATGTCAAGTTTATTTGACTACAGATAGTCTCATACTGACTAGTAATAATTCTTTCTTTAATTCCTGATGACATCTACTTTCAGCTACTCTTTTATGCTGCCCCATGTTTTTCATGGGTGTCAAAATATCTACACAGTATATTCATCAATCCTGTTATCATCTTTAAATATTAGCAGGACTAGTTGACCCAATCTTGTGTACTAGGAGAGATGTCAAATGTGTGGCAGATACATTAAAAAAAAAAAAAAAACCCCACATTTTTTGACAACACAATTGTGCCTCTTGATTCCAAAATTCCCCCTCAGCATCATTTGTTAAGAATTTCTGCTTCCATTTAGTCAGTTTTCCTACACATTAGTCTGAAAAGACACTGGACACTGTTTTTGTCCAGTTCACCAAACAGAACCAACCACTGAGATGGTCTGTCCTTGAGTGAGTTTTAGCTGCTGTGCTTCTCTTCTTGAATATGAACATGCTCCTGGATGGAAAATTTGTATGTTACCTAAATATTTTCATCTACTCTTTTAATCATAGGATAGTTATGTTAGAAATCACCAAGCATTAACCTTCCCACATGCATAAGACATTTCCTTGAATCCCATGTGACCATTTGAAGGCTTTCCCATCCCAGATGAGATTGTGCTGTGTAGACCAAACCTACCCTCATTCCCCATGTACGTTCTGGGAGTTGGGCTGGTAACAACTAGGACTAAGGTAGCAGTCACAGATGCCTTACGCTGCTTCAATTATTTCTTCATTAAATTGGTTACAACACCACTTCTCTGTCTATTAAACAACCAAAATTCATAATCAAATTAATAACCAAAGGTGCATGGAAACATCGTGTTCAACTGCATATTAAGGTTGTTTTCAGGAGGTTAGATTCAAATGACTGTGTATCAACATTTTATCTATATTACTAAGAGAAGATTAAACATCTTTCTTTTTTTTCCTTCTTTTTTTTTTTAATTCATGTCTTTGAACTAAAAAGCTTTAAATAAGTCCTTTTCACTACTGTGGATTGATGCTTGCAATAAAAAGAAAAGTTTTAGTATTGTATTTATCCCCTATAATATGAACACATTCAGAAGTAACTCCACGGAACTGTATGACTCCTTGAAGATAGTAGTTGGCAGTGCCTGACAAATATTTCCAAAAGTTTTGGTTAATTTAGGATTTTTCTTGACAGTATCTTCCTGTAACCAAATAATAAATAAATAAATAAATAAATAAATAAATAAGTTGTTTCCTTTCCTGTCTCATGGTTTAAACCAAGGACAACAGGTAAGCACCACACAGCCACTAGATAACTTTCCCCACAGTGGGGTGGGGAAGAGAATGGGAAAGGTAAAAGGGCAAAAACTGGTGGTTTGAGATAAAGACAGCTTAATAGGTAAAGCAAAAGCTGTGTGCATAAGCAAACCAAAATAAGGAATTCATTCACACTTCCCGTTGACAGGCAGATGTTTAGCCATTTCCAGAAAAGCAGTGTCCCACCACATGTGATGTTTACTTGGGAAGACAAATGCTATGATTCCAAATGTCTCCTCCTTCTTTCTTCTTCCCCTAGATTTTATTCCTGAGCTGGACACCATATGGTTTGTGATATCCCTTTCATTATTTGGGGTTAGGTCCCCCCCAACTTCCCAACCTCCAGACTACTCTCTGGTGGTGCAGTCTGAGAAATAGAAAAGGCCGTGACTGCTCAGCAATAACTAAAACATCCCTGTGTAATCGACACTATTTTCAGCACAAATCCAAAACATAGCCCCATACAAGCTACTCTAAAGAAAGTTAACTCTATCCCAGCTAAAACCAGTATGGACTGTCACCTCCTTTGCTTTTCATCATCTTACCTCATCAAAGAAATTTGAACTGTGTATCAATGGGTTTATTTTACTATAAAATTTAGTAGATATTGATTAGATTCCCAACTGTTTAGATCCAAGTTACTCTTCTTAAAATTGAGGCATTTGTAACAGGCAGGGACCATGTCATGCACAACCAAAGCCAGCCAATTTTCCTGTTTACATGCAAAAGAGAATAACACTTAGGAATGACATTTCAATGGTATTTGGAAATATATACATATCCTTTGTCAACACTAAATACTATTTTCCCTCCAGTTTCAAAAATATGGTATTTTTCAGAGTATGTGTTCTTCTTAACCTTTAATTCTTTTTGGAACAGCAGTCCATGTGAGGAGAGGATTAGCTCAACCTTGCAATAAGTAGGTAGAATTTTTACTACTTTCTTACTTTAGGCTCTTCTTTTTTCGTTTGTTTTTTTGTTTTGTTTTGGTTTGGGTTTTTTTGCATATGAGTGAATACATAGATTTCATTTATTCTTTTTGTGTGTGTGTGTTAATTACATTTAAAACAAATAATTCCATGTCTTTCTTACTTTTGGTTTAATCAAACTTATCAAAGATGTCATGATGATTCTAACATCTTCCTCAACCTCCTTCTTCATTTTCTACCTTCTCTGTTCAAAGATGGCTGAATGAATCAGAGCTTCTCTATTCTTTTCACTGTTAAAAATAGTGCAACCACAGTTCTGGATTTTGGAGCACTTTCAGTGTATATTTTAAGTCTATTTTTCACATCTTTTCTGAAAGACTTTGAAAAAACCTGTTCTGTGTGTGCTGGCTATGCAATACTCGATTATTTTGCATGTTTAATTCTGGCTAGTATGACACACTTTGTCGTCACCTGAACAAAATAACCTTTTAGATGTACTATTTGAAATTGTTTTTCCTTTGAAAAAAAAAAAAAACAACTTTTTTTTTTTCCCTTCTTTACAAGGAACATTGGTATACTGCTTTTCTTTCCTAAGCTAGCGTTAGAGGTTTTTATTACCATGCCAGAGTTTTAACTATTTGCAAGACATTTATTGTATACAACAGATTTATCTATTTTTTAAAATATTGCAAATGTATTCTGACTCCATATAAAAAAGGGAGAACTATTATTTCTTTGTACCTGCCTATTTCAACAACAAGGCCAGGATATATTTTCAGATAAATATGCTGTGGCATCTTCATTCCTACAGTCTATAAATTTTCTTCCTTCCCTCTTGCAGTGTGAACTTCCTTGCACAGAATCTGCCACTCATACTTTCTAGTGCCAATTATCAAAAAGTAAAATGAATAAGAAACAGTCATTATGGATGTAATATTACTTCCCTCTCCCATTTAATATTCAGAAGTACATTTCGCTCCATTAGTAAGCCATAGGAGTAATATTTTCAACTGAGGGATACTTGGAAAGAAAATGTGAACTAGAAGTAGTCTAAAGTGGTAAAACTGCCTACAGTGAAAGTGAGTTAAGACTTACATAATCCAGTGAGTATGATGGTGTTTTTTTCTTTAGTCACCCTGAATTTTACACCTCAGGAAGAACAACCAAAACCAAGTTTTAATTTCTTGTAAGTTTTAGCATAGCTGTAGTGCAAAGTTTTTATTACAATTAAGGAACTAAGTAGCTAAGACCTTAAAGACTGTTCATTTGACTGAATACAGTAAGGAACGAAGAAGAATTGCATGGTACTCTGTGGTACCTAACCCTCTAGCAGCTGGAGCACAGATGCTATAGGCTATACAAGGGCATAGGTTACCCTACAGATTTTATAAATTTAAGCCACAACTTGATTGTGTCACATGGTAAGAACCCAAGACTAAATATTTATACGACATATCTATCCTTGTAGAGTCAGATACCACATCAACTCTACAGTATGCACAACTGAGGCACTTTCTTCAGAGCTAATCAAGTGATTGTCACTCTTGATTTACCACTACAGCAAAAATAGAGCCGGAGTTACCACACATCTCAAAGAAAAATCTGATGATAAATTATGATAAAAATGATAAATTCATTTAATGCCACAATGTGACCTACTAATATTCACTTCCAAGTAAAGGTCAATCATAAGTAGGATTATTACCACCACACATTAGAGAAGTTATCTAACTTTCCCCAGAACTAGTCTTTAGTTATAGTTTAATGCTTGATTCTACTACAGTTCTACTATACAGGTCTTCAAAGTCTACATTTTTATAGGCTTATTCCAGGTCTTTGCTTACACCCCAACCCCAAATCTCCCTTGTCCCAGCGAGATATCTGGACCAGATCATAGAATTATAGAATAGTTTGGGTTGGGAGATACCTTTAAATGTCATCTAGGCCAGCCAACCCTGCAATGAGCAGGAACACCTTCAACTCGATCAGGTTGCTCAGAGCCCCCGTCCAACCTGACCTTGAAGAGTTTCCAGGCTTAGAACATCTACCACCTCTCTGGGCAACCTCTTCCAGGGTTTCACCAGCTTCATTGTAAAAAATGTCTTCTTTGTATCTAGTCTAAATCTATCCTCTTTTAGTTTAAAACCGTTAACCCTTGTCTTGTTGCAAAAGACCCTGCTAAAGACCGTCCCCTTCTTTTTTATAAGTCCTGTTTAAGTACTGAAAGACTACTCCCCAGAGCCTTTTCTTCTCCACACTGAACAATCCCAACTGTCTCAGCCTTTCTTCATAGGAGAAGTGTTGCACCACTCTGATCATTTTTGTTGTCCTCCTCTGGACCTGCTCCAACAAGTCCATTTCCTTCTGATGTTGGGGCCCCCAGAGCTGAATGCAGGACTCCAAGTCTTTCCTGTGCTGAGAGTTCCATAACTGGATGTCGTAATCTAGGTGAGGTCTCACCAGACCCTTCCTTTCTTTCCATAGCCCATCTATCTTTACTGTAGAGTAGGGCTTGCATAGAGTTCAGCAAATATGGCCTAGGACCCCAAATTCATCAATAAAAAGCTCCTTACCTGAACCTCATTTATTCTGCACAAATAAGGCAGAAAGGATGATACCGTATCCCATATTAAAGTTACCTTTACATGTCTACAAATAAAAAGGATGAAACAAAGTAATTCTAATTCTGCATCTCCCAGTTTCTGAGTGATTGACTTTTTTTTTTCTTTAATAATACTGTTCTCCTAACTTTATGCCTGTATTGCAGGATACTTCCAAGAAAAAAGAGTAAGGTGGGCCTTAGTCTTAAAATACAGTCCATAGATTAATAACTTTCTCAACCTCCTGTGTGGTCGAGATGCATGATTCTCCTAGAGGGACAGGTCTAGGGAGAGAGGGAGGGATCTTCTACAAAAGCAAAAGAATGTCTGTTATTAAATTTATAGAGATGATCTGGACACTTTTAACTTCCAAATTATGTTTTATCCACAGGTTTCAGAAGTGTGTCAAGCAAATTTAAACACATACTGAGAAGTGCTTCAGCAGAATAGCTTCAAACTTGTTTGCATAAGAGTTTATTGGCTTTGAGAGGTTAATCATATTTGATCCACAAATGTAACCGAAAATGAAAACAATACAACAAATCAATAACTGAATTCACACTAGAAATATTGTGAACCTTAAACAAGTAATGAGATACTTAGCTTTAAATATTACCAAAGTCAGAAATAGGCAAATGCAAGTCAACTATAAAGACAAAAGAAAAAAAAAAAAAAGATCCTGGGTATAGAGAAATAACATAATTGTATTCTATTGCATGATACATTACAGAAGAAAAAAAAGAGATATGAGAACAGCAAGAAATGTAGAACGTAAGTTTAGATTCCTGTTATCTCCCTGAAACCTAAAACTTTCCACATTAAGCATAAACTATAGCAATGAAATTAATCCTCAGATCTTTTAAAAATTGGTATGACTTCACCAAACCCATTGTTACACTGAAGCTACAGTTTCAGCATTAGTAATTAAGAACTGAAGTACATTTGCTAGATGTCTGAACCCAAGGCTAAGAATTAGCAGCAAGCCATTGGCCTCCGCCCATATTTGTATACTAATAAGTATGAAAAAGAGCGTGGTCAATAATAACTAAATATCTGAAAACTTTAAAATCTGATTTTCCAACCTCTACTTTCAATAAAACATTTGGACCTTAACTCCTTATAAGAGCTTATATCAATTAAAACTTCTTCTCTTCAAAAGCTCCTTGATGCCTTAATCAAACATACACACAAGAACATAATTTTCAGTTTTCCTTACACTCATAATAGACAATATAGTTACAAAACATAATTATCAATTTTCAAGGGTGATCATTGCACATGTGGGACATGCTTCCTTTTCATTGCTATGTTAATTGGATGCAGATATTTTGTTTTAATTTGTTTTCTACCCATAAGGGATGAGGATTATGTTAATGTGAAGTCAAACTCTCACTGAGTTGAGAAAAACTCATTGCAGAGCTTCAGACAAAGCTATCTTCTGGTGTTCTGTGGGGTTTTTTGTCATCATGGGGTAGACGAGGAAGAGTTCAGGCTTCTTTTCTGTCTAAAATATTGTTCGAATGCTGTTTTCATAGTAATGATATAGAAAAATTAATGTAAGTACTGCTCTGTAATTCATCCAACAGAGTTCTAGTTCAACTAACAGTGACAGATACACAAGGAACAGTTACGCAACTGCACACTCCACTACCTGTATAAAGTAAGCAGTATAAAGCCGTTGTCAAGAATTTGTCACCTAGGAATCCTTCTTCTCTACAGAAAGTCTACTTTATATATATTGATTATGAGAAAGTCCTGAGACAGGATGAAAAGACCTGACTCCATGTCTGTAATTTAGGTGCATGAAGAATTTGGCAATTCTATCTACAGACAGCATTTCTTTCATCACAGATCAATTTTTGTATGTGGAGAATATGATTCCTGTACCTTGAAAGAAAAATGTATGTAAAAATAAATGAACAAGCTTACTTAAGAGGACGTTTTTAATCTGACATATTAAAAATCGTCATATAAATATACTGGGTTTGATAGCCAACAGTAGAAAATTGTAGTTTTGACAGAACAAATACCACCATAAGACAGGGTTTCATCAAAAATTTTTTGGATCAAGGCCCTACTACCTGAGTAAAAATCAAGACCCAAACTGATACACTGCAAACTGGGTTCTACTAAAAAGTCAAAAGCAGTAATTTCAGTTACAGCATTTTTCTCCATGCTGAAACAAAGACAAAGAATGTTTCATTATTTAGGATCAATTAGAGACAAAAGTAATTCATCTAACAATTTAATTCCTTTCAGCAATGTTTAAGATCCTAAAAACAAGCCAATCAATTCTACTCTTAACCCCCCAAAAAGCCAAATCCATTCACTAATTTCATTCTTATTTGCAATAAAAACAAATTAATTAGAACAAGCTCCTTCGCAAGACATCAAAAGCAATTCCTTCAATTATTTCTTTCCGATCTGCAATAAAAAATTCATTAACCTCAGCTTCATTCTGAAATTTCAAAGCAATTTATTCAATAACTTCATCTTAATTCACAAACAAGTTAATTACCCCAGGTCCTGTTAAATGAAGTTTTGCTAAGACAACTGTCTCCCTTAATTGAATACACATACCTTTCTCCATCTTGAAAAGCTATAAATTTGTTTTTTGCATCATTTGAGATGCTGGCCATGATCAAAGGGCTGGGTCCTGAAATGGCACTTGCTGTGCACCAGGGAATTTACAAGCATCGGTCACCTTTCAGGATTAGCCACAAACTGGGCTGTTCCTCACAGCTGCTGTAGTTCAAAAGCAAAATTTACAGCAATAATTGCTCTAAGGTGCATAAGTAAACAGCAAAGCAAAGCTTTATGTTTCTGTCTCCAATTCTATTATGTTAGCATTGGTGATGTGCAAGTATGAGCGCTGCAAGTCACATTGAGTTATCAGCATGAAGTAATACAGGTGAATTAATTTTCCCTCTCAAATACTTCACAGAAAAATTGAATGTATTCATAAAAGTTACAAGACCTTGTAATGTTTTTGCTATTTAAGCCTGTTATTACACTTACCCATTTCCCTATCAAAACGAGGTTTTTACAATTTCCTGTAGATGATGAGGGACTAAAATTTTGCCTTTCAGAAAGTCATTTCTATTGCCTTTGTATAGGTTTAATGCTGTTAAGATGATTAAAGCATATAGAAAGATGGAAGGCTTGAACTGCATATCTACACCCTTGCCTAAAAACGTCCATGATCCTTCAGTCTAATGTTTCACTGTCTCCTCCTCACAGCTGAGCATCCTCTTGCTTAGGAAGGGCAACATCCTACCGTGGAAAATTACTTCAGAGCTGCAGGTTGAACTAAAAAATGTTTATGGAATTTGGCATTCTTTGTGGAGCATGATTTTCAGAAATACTAACTCTCCAAAAAGTAGCCGACCAATATATTTAAAGGTAAGAAACAAAGATCACCACTCACTCATTTTAGCAAATGGCTAGTCATGTACAGTGTTAGAAGAACTGGAAAAATAAAGTCATTAGACGATGCAATGTAATGAAATGGAGAAGTCAAAGACTATTTTACTTAACTTTTAGGCAAGATTATAAGTAAAGAATAATCACATTAAATGTTTGTCTTATATATTCTTTTTCCCATTCCTTTAACATTCACCTTCATTTGAAACATATATGAACTACTGTCATTGTGCAAGTAGGAAGGATTCAGACCTCCTTCCCCCTTTACTCTTTTAACTTAGC
Source organism: Charadrius vociferus (assembly GCF_000708025.1). NCBI lineage: Eukaryota > Metazoa > Chordata > Aves > Charadriiformes > Charadriidae > Charadrius > Charadrius vociferus. The sequence continues at coordinate 788,871 of NW_009648536.1, forward strand.
ACTGTGATTAAATGATTATCATCCTGACATCAAATAAGGGACCTGTAAAGAAGAAGCAGCAGAATCAGTAAAACTTCCCAGCTGCAAGCATAATGCTTGAAAAGTTCTGTCCACAAATATTTTTATTAATGCACTTCTCTAACAGGACTAGAAAGCTAAGATATACCTCAAAACTAGTTTAAATTTATAGACAATTACCATTAGGTCACCAAGATCTAGTCATTACAAGGTCAAGGAATGATGAATCTCATGGCTAGACTTCAATGACTGAGGATTCATTCCATACCATTCCTTTGCTCACAGGCAAGTCCAGGACAGCAAATTAAGTGTGCTCAGAGCTTTTCACACCAGTGTTGAGGTGTGCCTTCCAAATATTAGGGGTTTATGGCTCCTCTGTTGCTTTAAACGTCTTCCTGAGTATCTTGGCTAATAAGAAACTTGCCTTTAACCCATTATTACTGAAGGTTATCCTGAAGTCATCAAAGAAGAAACTGGTTCACTACGATAAAAAACCTTAAGAGAAATGTGATCTCTCAGGCAAATTGATTGTTGTACAGACCATTATTCTAACTGAGAATACTAAGGGATTTAATGTGTTGAGAAATCAAATGATAACCTATAAAAGAGATCTGATGCAGAAACAAAAGATTGATGAGAGTTTTTGGAAGCATGACAATAAGTAAAACTAATTTTTATTATTTGCACAGTATTACAATGTTTTGTAATATCGTATATCAAATCCTTCTAATGAAGTTGCACTCTCTTTATACTTCTGCTGTCTCGATTGAAAGCCAAGGTTACAGTGAACAGTTATTTATCACATTGCAGTGCCTTTTACCCAAACTTTCACACTGATTGATGAGCTACCTAGTAATCATTTCACCCCACACTGAAATCTGGTTACTTTTCCTGCACAAATGAACAGTACTCTGCAACAGTAAACAACAGCACTGGATTGCTGCTTGCTGGGACACTGACCCAGGATGTTGTGAAGACACTGCCAGGCCTGTCTGATCCTTTGACTACTACCTCCTGCTGTTCTTCCCTATGGGCACCAGTGATACCACCAGGAGCAACCCGGACAATGTCAAAAGTGACTACAGAGCTCTAGGGGTGATAGTTGGGGTATGGGGACCCAGGTGGTGTTTTCCTCGATCCTGCTGGTAAGTGTTGTGAAGAAGGCAGCACTGGTACTGTGTGTCAACAATTTGTTGTAGAGCTGGTATCAGAAACAAGATTTTGGTTTCTGTGATTGTGGGACGCTGGTTGAGCATCAGAATCCACTTGGGAAAGATGAGATTAAAAAAACCAACCAAACAAAAAACCCCACCAAACTCAAACCAGGTTGTTTCTGGAAAGTCAGCATGCTGGAGTCCTTCTTTGAAGGGCCTGCATACTGATGCAGTTTATATGAGAACAGCTGGAGTGCATGGAGTTCTGCCAGCAGATGGATGAGAAACCAACTGAGACCTTATGGGTAAGGATCAATAGCTAGACCAGTATGGGTGAAAATGTAGTGGGTGTCTGCTGTAGGCTTTCTGATCAGGAAGAACAAGTGGATGAGGCCTTCCACAGACAGCTAGAAGTAGCTTCATGTTTCCAGGCCCTGGTCTTCCAGGGAGACTTCATGCACCCTGTTATCTGCCAGAGGAACAACACAGCAGGGCATAAGCAATCCAGTTTTCTGGAGAGCATCAACAAAAACTTGCTGATAAAAATGACAGAGAAGCCCACAAGGAGATGTGCTCTGCTGGATCTGGTACCCAAAAATGAGAAAAAACTGGTTGTGGATGTGAAAGATGGTGGCAGGCTTTAACAAGAGTATATAACAAGGTTTTATCAAGAGTAATCTACCTCAATGAACAGGAAATAAGGTAAAATTTTCAGGAGGCCTACAAGGGTGAACAAAGGGCTCCTAATAAAATTCAAACATAAATAAGAAGTATAAAGAAGGACCAAGCATGGACAAGTAACCTGGGAGGATTATTGAAACACTATCTGAGCATGCAAAAGAATACATGGCTAGGAAAGCCAAAACCTACCCGGGATTTAAACTGGCAAGGGATGCCAAAAGCAACAAGAATGACTTCTCTAAATCCATAAATGGAAAAGAGAGGAGTAGAGAAAATGTGGGCCCATTGCTGAATGTAGTGGGAGGCCTGGTGACACAGGATGTGAAAAAGACTGAGGTACTGAATGCCTTCTTTGCCTCAAACTTTACAAGTAAGCCTGGCCTTCAGCATTCCCAGAGTTGGACCAGATAGACTCCAGAGGTCTCTTCCAACATCAGCCTTTCTGTGATTCTGTGAGTGTTAGTGCAATGAGACAGAGATCAGGGAGTTTGGCTTGGCCTGGCTCATTTACCCTAGGCTTTAAAATGATTTTGGACACCTGAGGGATTAGCAAGAAGTATGCACACCAGCTATATGGGACACAGAGTGATAGAGTCCCTGGGGTGCAGTTGTACCTAAGCGAGTCCTGAAAGGAGATGCCACCTATCAGGGATGCAAAAAAGTTGTCAGTCACCCTACAAATACAACACACGGTGTCACTGGCCCCAGGTTCCTTTACAGTGGCAGGAGCTGGTGCCAAACCTGGAGTAAACTGTGTCATCGGAGACCACCTTACTGATTGTAAGGAAGACTGTCTTTCTTCAGTTTCTCTCTAGCTTCTAAGATCCATGCTGTGATCAGGCACTGACAGCCAGTCTCCGACCAATGTAAATCCAAATTACTGCTATGCACGATTCACTGGTCTAATTTTGGATTAACCTTGGTGTCAATGGGGTGAGAGGACAGTGCAGCAGATGTAATGATATTGATATGTATTCCAGATATTAACTTAAAACTTCTAAAAGCTTCTGGCACAGTAGAAACAAAGCTACAAAGCCAACCTACCAGATGTTGCCAGTAGAAAGAACACGACAGGAGAAGTTATAAAAAAAAACCAACCCACACAAAGAAAATACGCTACTTTTGCACACCTGACTGACAAAACTATCTTTTTACCATAGTGACACATAGGATTATTATCATTGAACTATACCATTTTTTTCTCATGTGTACATCCTAGGCCAGAAAATTACCAGAAAACTTCTTTTATCTTTATTTTAGCTTTATTAACACCGCAGCTGTCAGTCATTCCACTGACACAGCAGACTTAAATCTAAGCAGAGAATGCAGCAGCAGTTCTTGTTATTTATTGATAGTAAGAGAGAAGCCAGAGACCTAACCCTGTTATATCAGCATTCAGCAACTATATTTCTTACCTTCTGATATTTACTCTCAATGCGTATTCAATGATGACAAGCCCATTTTTCATCCCTATTTTGAATGATTAGTATTTATGAAAATGAACATGTAAGATACACAGGTTTTTTGTACCTGACCTCATTTGTCAGGAGATGAGATTATTCAACGCAATTAGAGTGATGACAGAGACAGATGGTAAACGATCATACCAAAGGATTCTTATAGTTTCTTTTTAGTACTGACACACATTATACAATAAGATGCATTAGCTTAAAATGTCTTTGGGAATTACAGTAATGAAATGTTGGTTATATGGACTTCACCATCACCCTGGTTTTCCTATTACTGGGAATGAATACTCCAAAAGAAAGGGAAAGAAAAGAAAGGACAACAAAAGAAAAAAAGAAAGGCAAGGCAAGGACGCAAGACAACACCCCAAACCAACATTCAGACTGAAATACCAAGGGAGATTCATGCCAGTTATCCTAAAAACTATGAAAGTCCATGCTATCACTTGCTTGCAGTACCTTTCACTGTTTATTACCTTAGGTAAACACTTGAACTTTTCCTTCTTTTTTAAAATTTACTGCTTTCAATTCTCATGTTTCATCAGGATCAGAATGGAAATTAAAGGCTGATAATAGCATTAATCCCAAAATAAACCAACTTTTGACACCTTTAGTTTGAGAAGTAAAGGAAAAAATTCAGGAGATTTTCAAACAAGCTAAGGATTGTCAAAGCATACTGAAAGACTTGGATAACAATTAAATGAAGTTTTAGTTTTAGGCTTAGGTATGACCCGGTTAGATTTCTGTCTTATTATATCTTTTTTAAATTTTTTTCCCATTAAATATCTGTCATTTACCTTACATCTTTGTGAAAGAGACATGCTCAGAATCCAGCATTAATTGTACTGCAGTGAATAGAGGGAATAAAGATCATGTGGGTCCCAAAAGGAAATCCATAATCAAGCATGAGATACCATTGTATTGGGCTTCTATACATGAAAGTACATGAAAAATTGTGCACAGTTTATTCTTCAGTTTAAACTGAAGCACAGTTTATTCTCTCTCTCTTGCTCTATCCTATTTCCTCCTGGCAATTTGGTGTCACCTGGTTTTCTCTAGCCTCCCAAGTCTGTGGGTTTTTTCCAACCAATAACATGACTGCTCACAGAGGATAAAACCATTTTTCTTTTTTTTTTTTTTTTCCTGGTGACTAGGACACTTTCTGTGGGAGGTAAAAGCTTAATAGTTATTTTAGTGATGTTACATGAAAACAGGTTAAAAGATACCTTTCCCAAAATTCAGAATTGCCTCCTTCCCACCCTGGCTAAAATTGAGGCTTACGTTTCTTCTCTGGCATTACCTGTTGGCAGTAGTCAGTTACATGCTGATTTTGATGAATGTTTCTTTGGGGAGAGACAGTTGTCTTAAGTGTCACAGAGCCTATTTCTGGAGCTTTGTAAACACATGTCAACAGAATTTGCTGTTTTGAAACATGTACTGTCTAATAGATATTCCAGAAAGGCTTCAAAAGTATGAACGGTATGTATTCTTGACCATACTTTTGCAGGGGCTTAATCATGAACCCACAGTAGTTTCTGAAGAAGAAAGTTTAAGGCTGGTATTTTCTTTAAATGATGAAATTACATTTTTTGGCAAGCTGAGTGTCTCAAATAACAACCAGGAGGACTCCACCAGCATGATTATTTTATTCATTAAAAATGCAGATAAATTTTGAAGTACATATTTACATCTGGGAGGAACCAAATGAAAATTTCACTATTCGGCGTTATGACAGCTGTATAGAATAGTAAGCCTTCCGCCTCCCTGCTGATTTGTCCTGTTTAGGAAAAAGTCAGAAATACTTGAAGAAAACCCTACATAAGTATAGGTACAGTAATGGAGAATTTTGTTGCAAGCTGTGTTTGTACGATGTAACCCACTCAAGATGAACGCAGGGAAAGATAGGAAAAAGTGTTGCTAGTGCTATACTGTGCTAGAAATCATGAATGGTGACAACAATTGTGAAAAACAGCTTAAGATGGAACCCATAAGAACTAGAAAGAATAGAGAATTCTGGGGAAAAAAAGGAATTAAAAAAAAAAAAACAAAGACGAGAGAAAAAAGTGTTTTATAGTTCAAGAGTATGTCATATATTTAGCTTATTTAATCATTGAATTTTCTGTCATCATGCACCCAAGTATGGTCGTAATCAGACTGTAACTCTAATAGTTAATGCAATAAAAAATATCCACATATATTTCCCCAGCAAATATGCATATTCCTATGTTAATTATGCAGAGACCAGTGAGACTTTCTCTATTAAGCCTCATAGTTTGTCAAAATATTCATAAATATATCGTCATTTAGTTTTACCTCTTCACTCTCCATTTTTACTACATCTTTAAATCTTTAAGCTTTTAACCATGGGAAAATTACACCTTGCTGCTATATCACCACCTATACATGCTTTATAATTTAACACAGAATTCTGCACTCAGCACACACTCTTCAGCATGAACCTCCTTTGTCACCTTCAGAAAACCAGACATGTACCACACATTAATCACTTCTGTTGTAATAAGAGGTTTTCCATTATGTGCTTTTTGCTCCCTTCCTTATTTTGTGTTGTACCTAATCATATTTGGGACATACTGAAAAGGCAGCTTGTTATTGTTTGGAATTTTTCAATGCAAATGTTACAATAACAGCACACCACTTATTTACAGTACCATATAAACTTTGTAAGCAGTTTTCATCTATCATTAATCAGGTACTCTCCTTCTAGAAGTGCCCTCGTATTTCAGCTAATATGGAAAATAAGTGATTCTTAAGTGGAGGTTCTAAGATTGTAAGAGATTTTTAACCTTCTTAAGTTGTCCTTTAGTTTGATGTATCTATTTATTTAGATATACTTTGGAACATACGAAAACCTAGGACCTGAACAAGCTCAAGAAATGGGCCTATGTGAACCTTATGAGGTTCAACAAGGCCAAGTGCCAGGTCCTGTGCTTGGGTCACAAAAACCCCAAGCTAAAGGCTTGGGGAAGAGTGGCTTGAAAGCTGCCCAGTAGAAAAGGACCTGGGGGTGTTGGTGGACAGCCACCTGAATATGAGCCAGCAGTGTGCCCAGGTGGCCAAGAAGGCCAATGGCATCCTAGCCT